>NC_134354.1:121058650-121151150 GCF_048569485.1 Anomaloglossus baeobatrachus
AGTGAGATCACACGGGTTCATGCCACCACTGTGCGACGCACATTACACAAGTCTGGAATGGTGGCCTGAAAAATGGTGAAAAAACCCTGATTTCAATATCATCATAAGAAGCGTTGACTTGAGTATGCAAAGAAGTACGAAAAGTGGACAGCAGAAGATTGGAAATAGGATGATTTGTAGCAATGAGGCAAAACTCAGTAGCTTAAGCACTGATGGGTGCAAATGGGTCTGGAAGAAACAAGGGATAAAAGGGTCTAATGGATTCAGAAATTGAAGTAAGCCAGCATCAAGGTGTGTCTCTTTCTGTTGGGTCCCTACTTAAAATGTCTCTGTAGGCTTCTTCAGCCCGGATAATGTTATGGGCGGGCAGGAACCTGCTAATAAGAAATTTAAAAAAATAACAAAAATTTAACTGAAGATTTATAACAATGCAGTGACATGACAAGAATCTTCATAACTAATCATGTGCTAAATACTTGCAAGCCAAATTTATGTATGAGATAGCCAAGATGATGGTCTATAAAATGAAGCTACATAGGTAAGGATGGTTGACCTCAGGGAGATCAACATGCAACACCGCGGAGACACCATCACATGTTTCTCAACGCTGGCAGGAAACTAGCCAGGTCTTTCACCAGGAAGGAACAACCACGGGAAGGGCAATCTCCAGTCAAGCAAACCGCCTATACCAAAACATGGTATCCATCCACAGACAGCTGTTTCGTGGTATTTTCCCCTCATCAGTGTAGAGTAGGAAACTGGCTAGTGGGAGCAATGCCTAGTAGAAGACTACATAGGTAAGGATGGTTGACTTCGGGGAGATCAACATCCAACACTACGGAGACACCATCACGTGTTTCTCAACGCAGTGATACTACAACAAGGTCCCCTGGGAAAATATGCAAAACAAGAATGCCACGGAGACACCATCACATGTTTCTCAACGCTGACAGGAAACTATCCAGGTCTTTCACTGGGAAGTAACAACCACGGGAAGGGCAGTCTCCAGGCAAGGAAACCGCCTATACCAAAACATGGTATCCATCCACTATAAAATGAAGGTAGTCTCACACTCAACGCTGTAGTGGATGGTGAGATATGGAGCCTGAAAATCAAAAGATCAAAACATTGTTACCCTTTTGCTTGTCTGTGTATAATACTTCAGTCTCTGATTGTAGTAAGGTTTCTGGTGTAGGGAATACCACAGCTAGTCATAAATGTGGCGTCATGCGCCCTCTGTGCCCAAGCTAATAATAACAATTTAGCTTTGCCCATTTAGGCATAGCTGGGAGTAACTGAAAACTCCGAAAGTTGCAACATTTTTGCACAACTCTTGAGTTGGTAAAAAATGTTGTGCCTTTTCAAAGCAATTTATACCATATTTCTGGCAAAACTGCTATGGTGAATCATGGTCTTATAGTTGAAGAAAGAAGTGTGTGGCTGGAAGGCGTAAGGTGTGTCCTTTTACTAAACTTTATAGCACATTATATTGGTGTACGTATACTCACGACATAAGCTGGTGTATCGGAAGAAAAATGTAACATGCCAGAATCGCAACAATATTATTTGTGCCGTGTGCACCATTTGGATACATTTAGCACAGTTTGCACCATTTTTCTGATTAATATATGCATGCAGCATTTAGCACTATTGTTAAAATCCCCATATATTTTTAGTTCATGTCACAAAACACAGTTGTATTAATTAAGCGCGTGCTTTCTGCCTCTTGTAATCATCTGCCTATTGTTACAGGTTCTGCCAACCCGTTAAGTGCTCGAGCGATGGAGATTAACTTCTAATTCAGTGGCTGTGATTAGTGATGCAGCAGGTGACTAGCCAAGCAGGGATATCCTGAGCCGCAGCCTCGTGTACAGCGCTGAGGCTCAGGCATAACAGGATTAATCTATAGAAACACTCCGCTCTGAGGAACGTATGGGCTGCCGGATTCATCAGTCTGTCAATCACATGTGTAATTACACCTCAAATTGTTCAATTAGAAAGCTCTTGAATACAAGTGGGCTGATAATTGATTTTATTTTTTATGCATGCCTTGAGCAGGCTAATAATTGATTGTACCCGGCAACACTACACAAGCATTTACTCTCTGCACAAGAACTACTTTGATCTGAATATTTTATTGTATATAAACGCTGTTTTAGGAGATTTTTACAGATGTCTCAAATACTCTAATGTGCTGCCGTTTCGCTGCCTTCAAATTATCCTGTTTTACTTATTTAGTTTCCTATCTTAGTGGATGTTTACTACGTAGAAGGCTAAAGGAACACTTTGGCATTGTTGAACACGTATTTTAAGTTTCTTTATTTTTAACCCAACAAAAAAAATTGGATATCACGAATATTGTTCTTTCCTCGGCCCTTACATTCATTTCTGCCTGTTGAGTTAAGGGCAGGAGATTGCAGACGATCCAGACATTGTGTTTTTTACTTAGACCTTGATTGTCAACCAAGTGAAATGAACCATATTGGGGGAAAAAAATGCTGGCAAAGCCATGGAATGGTATGAAATATCGTATAAACTGTAATCCAGTTTAAGTCCTTTTTATTCCCAATGGTCTCTTAAGGAGTAAAAGTGATGATATTCCGTTCCTAAGTTATATGGCAAATTTCACTTCTGTCCCTCAGTCTAAAAGTCCATTTACATTATACAATGTGCGGCACTAAATGATCAGCTTTAGTTTAAAGGGAACCTGTCAAGTGCAATATGCATCCAGAACCACGAGCAGTTCTGTGTGCATATTGCTAATCCCTGCCTAACCATCCCTGTATCTTGTAGCATACATAAAGAGATCTAAAAAGGATTTCTAAAGATCCTTTATGATATGCTAATGAGCACAGGGACTAGTTACAAGGGCATTAGTTCCTGTGCTGATTCTGCCCTCTTAGGCCAGCTTCACATCAGCGTTATTTTGCCGGAAAGCCAGATCCGGCACAAATGCGGTACAGTTCAATACAGTTCAATGGAATCGTGGCAAGATAAGGTCACATGCAGTCACACAATGGGCGTTCTTATGATACGATACGATACGATACCATAATTTCCCACGGGATCAATAAAGTGTATCACAGCAGCACAACTTAACTCATAACATGAATTACTTAATTGACAAGACAGTAGAGTTGAAAGAAGAACATTATACATTAGATTAGGACATACACAGCGGGTGAACTGAAAGTAGAAGAAATAAAGTAGACATTCACCTTGATAATTTAACACTAATGTTATTGTTGTACATTCCCATAGCAGTTGGCACAAATGATTTCCTATATTTTTCTCTCTTACACCTCAGAAGGATTAGCCGGTTACTGAAGGTCTCTTCTGTCTCATGAATAGCTCATATAATGGATGTGCATTATTATTCATAATCGCCACACACTTATTCAGAGTTCTTCTCTCCACTACCTCGACAAGAGTCCAGATTGCAGCCAACAGCGGAGCTCGCCTTCTTGATCAGCTTATTCAGCTTATTAGCATCAGAGACCCGCACACTACTACCCCAGCATATGAGTGCAAAAAAGATGGCACTTGCCACTACAGACTGGTAGAACATTTCTAACATTTTGCTGCACACATTAAAAGGCCTCAGTTTCTTTAGGAAATACAATCTGCTCATCCCCTTATTGTAGACCCTCTCTGAGTGGCATCTCCAGTCCAGTTTGCTATCCAGGTGGACCCCCAAATATTTGTAACTCTCCACCTGCTCTACCTCCTGACCAGAAATAGTGACCGGTAAACATTCCATCTTTCTTCTGCTATAGTTGACCACCAACTCCTTAGTTTTCTTAACATTTAGTTGTAGATAGTTACCATGGCACCAATGTTCTTTGCCTACGCACTGTGCCTTCAGTAATGTAGCAGAGCTGGAATAGTCGTCAGACCTCATGTGGATTATGTCAAACCTAGTGTGTTGGGGGTTAATTAAAAGAGGGTGTTTTTTAAATTTCAAATATTTTTTGGTGTTTGTGTTTATTTCTTTTCATTTATAGATTAGTAATGTTTTATCAACATATTTGATTTTTTTTTTAATATGCAAGAATAAAATAAGACTTTTGATAATTGGACTGTTGCGCTAATTTTTCCCTCTACCTTCCACTAACCCCTTATTACCCCTATTGCCACCATACCAGAGCAATCGGGATGAGCCAGGTAAAGTCCCGGGATTTTCGCATCTAATGGATGTAACAATCCTGGATGGCTGCAGGCTACTATTTTTAGGCTTGGAGGGCCCAATGAGTATAGATCTTCCCAGCTTGAGAATACTAGCCCCCAGCTGTTGGCTTTATCATGGCTGGGTATCAAAATTAGGGGGGACTGCACGCTGGGTTTTGTTTTTTATTTTAATTATCAAAATAATTTTAAAAAGCTGCATGCGGTTCCTCTTATTTTGATACACAGCCAAGATAAGCACAAGGCTGGAGGCTGCGGCCTGTAGCCGTATGCTTTATCTTTGCTGGGTATCATAATATGGGGGGACCCTATGCCAATTTATTTATTTACTTATTTTTACACCAAAAGAGACGCACACATGGCGCCTCTGATTAGTTGCAGTCAGACACGCTATCGCACAGGGTTGGGGGCGCTTCTGACTGCTGCAACCAATCAGATACATGAGAACTGCCGGTGGGCAGGGTAAGCAGTGTGTGTGTGTGTGTGTATATATGTATATATAATATATATATATATATATATATATATATATACATACATACATACATACATACATACATACATACATACATACATACAGTACAGACCAAAAGTTTGGACACACCTACTCATCTCTAGAACAACTGTTAAGAGGAGACTTTGTGCAGCAGGCCTTCATGGTAAAAAAGCTGCTTGGAAACCAGTGATAAGGACAGGCAACAAGCAGAAGAGACTTTTTTGGGCTAAAGAACACAAAGAATGGACATTAGACCAGTGGAAATCTGCTTTGGTCTGATGAGACCAAATTTGAGATCTTTGGATCCAATCACTGTGTCTTTGTAGAAAAGGTGAACGTATGGACTCTACATGCCTGGTTCCCTCCGTGAAGCATGGAGGAGGAGGTGTGATGGTGTGGGGGTGCTTTGCTGGTGACACTGTTGGGGATTTATTCAAAATTAAAGGCATACAGAACCAACATGGCTACCACAGCATCTTGCAGCAGCATGCAATTCCATCCAGTTTGCGTTTAGTTGGACCATCATTTATTTTTCAACAGGACAATGACCCCAAACACACCTTCAGGCTGTGTAAGGGCTATTTGACTAAGAAGGAGAGTGATGGGGTGCTACGTCAGATGACCTGGCCTCCACAGTCACCAGACCTGAACCCAATCGAGATGGTTTGTGGTGAGCTGGACCGCAGAGTGAAGGCAAAAGGGCCAACAAGTGCTAAGCATCTCTGGGAACTCCTTCAAGACTTTTGGAAGACCATTTCCGGTGACTATTTCTTGAAGCTCATCAATAGAATGCCAAGAGTGTGCAAAGCAGTAATCAGAGCAAAAGGTGGCTACTTTGAAGAACCTAGAATATAAGACATAAAAAAGTGTGAAACAACTGAAAATAAGTATTTCATTCCACATATGTTAATTCATAGTTTTGTTGCCTTCAATGTAAATATACAATTTCTTCATTGTTCCTTATGGGAGACCCAGACCATGGGTGTATAGCTTCTGCCTCCGGAGGACACACAAAGTACTACACTAAAAAGTGTAGCTCCTCCCTCCGGGCTATATACACCCCCTGGATGACAATCTAACCAGTTCAATGCTTTGTGTTCAGGAGGTCACACACACACATGCATTCTCTGATTTTTAATTTTTAAGATTTTTGATTTCAAAGATTTGGAAGAAAAGCGGGTCCAGTCTGGACTCCCGGCATGTCCCTTCTCACCCCACTGTGTCGGCGGTGCTGTTAAGGTTGACTTTACAAGGCTGGAGCCTTACATGCCGCGCTCCTTCACCATCCCTCGGGCTCTGCCTTGAAGTGGGAGCCATCACGGTTCTCTCTGCTTTGCAGGAGACCGGTCTCCATCCGCAGCCCTGTCAGGATCCTGCCGGACGGAGCGTTTAACCCCCCCCCAGGGACTTGGCCCTGCGTCTCAAAGCTAAGTATTGAGACATTTTTCAGGGGTCCCGGGTACATTTATTAAGGGGAGAGTGTGTCTTTTGACTTTGCTGTGAATTCCGGCCGGTTCTCTGGATTTATCCTGAGAACCGCGCCGACGGTGCCTGCTCGTCGGCCGCATGTAAAAATCTAGGCCCCGGCTTCAGTTGCGGCCTAGTTTCGTTTTCAGCTTCCCCTGCATGTCATTCATGCAGGGGAGCAGTGCGGCGCCGCCCACCGGCCGTTCAGCATAGGGGAGGACGCTCCTTTCTGAGGAGATGTTCCCTCCCCTGTATCTCTCCTTGGCCCTCCGGTTCCCGCTCTTGGGCTAATCCCCGCCCCCCCTCCTCACTCCAGCGCCATTTTCTCAGCGTTTTCACACTGATCGGCGCTGGCTGCTGCAGCTGCTGCATCGCTTCACTGGGGGTCCGAGCTGTGGAATCCGGAGGGCACACAGGAACCGGTCTGGTAAGCCACAACCTCTGGTTGTGGGCTTTTATTATACACTCTCAGGGGGTCATTCTACAGGAGTGTATTCTTTACTGCAGAGCCTCCACCTCAGCAGCATGTCTGTCACTAGGAGCAAGAAGGCTGCTAAGCTGTACGCTATATGCACTGCATGTCAGCTCATTCTGCCAGAACCGAGCACATATCCACATTGTGATGCCTGCTCTAACATGGTGGTGCCTCAGCCTGGAGCCTCCTCAGGGGTCCCTCCGGCTGCTCCGGCCCCGGTGGCTGAACCCCCGGCTTGGGTAGCATCTTTTTCCAGAGCTATTTCCCAGTCTTTTGCCGACTCCATGGGACAGCTGTCCCGGACTCTGCTGACCATGCATCAGCCCCCTTCTCAGGGCGCCTCTGCTGCTCCGAGCTCTGCAGAGCTCTCAGAGCATGTTTTAGGACCCCGTCCTCCTAAACGGAGACGCAGGGACCCTTCTCCTTCCTCGTCCCAGGGCTCTGATTCACGAGCTGAGGTGCAAGGCAAGGAAGATACTTTTACTGTGGGCTCAGACGCTACCTCTATGTACCCCATTGACTTATCTGAAGGTGATGCGGATGTTAGTGACTTGATTGCATCCATTAACTCCGTACTGAACCTCAATCCACCAGTGTCAGAGGAACAAGCCTCTCTGGTAGAAATACACCAGTTTACCTCTCCTAAGAGAGCTAGGAGTACGTTTTTTAACCACTCCAGTTTTCAGGCCACTGTTACCAAGCCCAGGGCCTGTCCTGACAAACGCTTTCCAAAGCGTAGTTCTGATGACCGTTTTCCCTTTCCACCAGAGGTGGTTAAGGAGTGGGCTCAGTCCCCAAAGGTTGACCCTCCGGTGTCTAGAATCTCAGCCCGGACAGTCGTATCTGTGGCCGATGGCACCTCTCTTAAGGATCCCACTGACCGCCAGGTTGACCTTCTGGCCAAATCTGTATATGAGGCGGCAGGAGCCTCGTTCTCCCCGTCTTTTGCAGCAGTGTGGGCTCTTAAGGTAGTCTCTGCCTCTCTGGCGGAAATACATTCCCTCGCCAGGGACTCTATACCCGAGATGGTTGCCTTAACTTCCCAGGCTTCGGCTTTTTCATCCTACGCCATGTCTGCCATTCTGGAGGCTTCTCACCGCACGGCGGTGGCTTCCGCTAATTCTCTCGCGATCCGCAGGATCTTGTGGCTTCGAGAGTGGAAAGCAGATGCTTCTTCTAAGAAGTTCCTTGCTGGGCTCCCCTTTGCTGGGTCCTGGCTGTTCGGTGAACAACTGGATGAAATTATTAAGGAAGCTACTGGCGGGAAGAGTACTTCCTTGCCACAGACTAAAACCAGGAAACCTGTCCAGGGCAGGAACCAGTCGAGGTTTCGTTCCTTTCGTTCCTCTAACTGGTCATCCTCTAAGCCCTCGGCCTCGTCCACTACCTCAGCCAAGGATCGTAAACCCAACTGGCGCGCGAAACCGCGTCCTCAGAAGAACGGAGGAGCCGCTGCCACTAAGGCAACCTCCTCTTGACTATCTGGCTGCGCCAGCAACGTCCTTGGTCGGTGGCAGGCTCTCCCACTTTGGCGACGTGTGGTTTCAACACGTCTCCGATCAGTGGGTGCGGGATATCATCTCCCACGGCTACAGGATAGAATTTTCTTCCAGCCCGCCAAACAGATTTTTTCTGTCCATTCCCCCCTGCTCCAAGGCCGCCGCCTTCTCACAGGCCGTGGCATCCTTGCAGGCCAACGGAGTAATTGTTCCGGTTCCCGCCCGGGAACGGTTCAGAGGTTTCTACTCAAACCTCTTCCTAGTCCCCAAGAAGGACGGTTCCTTCCGGCCCATCCTGGATCTCAAGCTTCTCAACAAGCATGTTCAGGTGCGGCGCTTTCGCATGGAATCTCTGAGATCGGTCATTGCCTCAATGACCCAAGGAGATTTTCTAGCATCCATCGACATCAGAGATGCCTATCTGCATGTGCCTATTGCGGTTTCACACCAGCGTTGGCTACGCTTTGCAGTCGGAGAGGAACATTTCCAATTTGTGGCTCTCCCCTTCGGGTTAGCCACGGCCCCTCGGGTATTCACCAAGGTCATGGCAGCAGTGGTTGCGGTCCTGCATCTCCAGGGGTTGGCAGTAATCCCCTACCTGGACGACCTTCTAGTCAAGGCCTCATCCAGTGCAGACTGCCAGCGGAGTGTCTCGCTCACTCTCGCCACGCTTGTTCAATTCGGGTGGCTTGTCAATCTGCCCAAGTCCACTCTGACCCCGACCCAGGAACTTACGTACCTAGGGATGCAATTCGAGACTCTGCCGGCACTTGTGAAGCTGCCCTTAGTCAAACAGCAGTCCCTTCATCTGGCGGTGCGCTCTCTGTTGAAGCCCCGCCGTCATTCCATCAGGCACCTCATGCAGGTGCTGGGTCAGATGGTGGCGTCAATGGAAGCTGTTCCCTTTGCCCAGTTCCAGCTGGACATTCTCCGCTGTTGGGACAAGCGGACCTCTTCCTTGCACAGGCTAGTGGCTCTGTCGCTGCAGACCAGGGGCTCTCTTCAGTGGTGGCTTCGGCCCCTCTCTCTGTCACAGGGACGCTCCTTCCTGACTCCGTCCTGGGTGATCCTCACCACGGATGCCAGCCTCTCCGGCTGGGGAGCAGTGTTTCTCCACCACCGAGCACAGGGCACTTGGACTCCGTCCGAATCAGCCCTCTCGATCAATGTGCTGGAAATCAGGGCTGTTCTTCTAGCTCTCGTAGCCTTCCACCACCTGTTGGCGGGCAAGCACATTCGAGTCCAGTCGGACAACGCGACAGCGGTTGCCTACATCAATCACCAGGGCGGGACTCGCAGCCGCCTGGCAATGTTGGAAGTTTAACGAATCCTTCAGTGGACGGAGGACTCCAAGTCCACCATATCCGCGGTCCACATCCCAGGCGTAGAAAACTGGGAGGCCGATTATCTCAGCCGTCAAACCGTGGACAGCGGCGAGTGGGCCCTGCATCCGGCAGTGTTCAGGTCAATCTGCCGCAAGTGGGGCACTCCGGAAGTGGATCTAATGGCATCCCGGCACAACAACAAGGTTCCGGTTTACGTGGCTCGCTCCCACGATCCTCAGGCCTTCGCAGCAGACGCGCTGGTTCAAGATTGGTCCCAGTTCCGTCTGGCCTATGTGTTTCCCCCTCTAGCGCTCTTGCCCAGGATTCTGCGCAAGATCAGAATGGAGGGCCGTCGAGTCATAATCATTGCTCCGGACTGGCCCAGGCGAGCTTGGTACCCAGATCTGCATCGTCTGTCCGTAGAAATGCCGTGGCATCTCCCGGACCGTCCAGACCTTCTCTCTCAAGGTCCGTTTTTCCGCCAGAATTCTGCGGCTCTCAGATTGACGGCGTGGCTCTTGAGTCCTGGATCCTGACGGCTTCAGGCATTCCTTCTGAGGTCATCTCCACTATGACTCAGGCTCGGAAGTCTTCCTCGGCCAAGATTTACCACAGGACTTGGAAGATTTTCCTGTCCTGGTGTCGCTCTTCCGGCCATGCTCCTTGGCCGTTCTCCTTGCCGACCATCCTGTCCTTTCTACAGTCCGGTCTGCAGCTAGGACTGTCCCTCAATTCCCTCAAGGGACAAGTGTCGGCTCTGTCGGTATTATTCCAGCGGCGTATCGCCCGACTGGCTCAGGTGCGCACCTTCATGCAGGGCGCATCTCACATCATTCCTCCTTACCGGCGGCCTTTAGATCCCTGGGATCTTAATCTGGTCCTCACGGCCTTACAGAAACCCCCCTTTGAGCCTCTTAGGGAGGTTCCCTTGTTTAGACTTTCACAGAAAGTGGTTTTTCTAGTAGCCATAACTTCTCTCAGGAGAGTCTCTGATTTGGCTGCGCTCTCTTCGGAGTCACCTTTTTTAGTGTTTCACCAAGACAAGGTGGTTCTCCGTCCGACTCCGGATTTTCTCCCTAAGGTGGTGTCTTCTTTCCACCTTAACCAGGACATTTCATTGCCTTCCCTTTGTCCGGCCCCTGTGCATCGCTTTGAGAAGGCGTTGCATACCTTGGATTTGGTGCGGACGCTCCGAATCTATGTGTCACGCACCGCCGCCTTTAGGCGGTGCACCTCACTTTTTGTGCTAACCTCGGGTCAGCGCAAGGGTCTCTCGGCTTCTAAACCGACCCTAGCTCGTTGGATTAGGTCGGCCATCTCTGATGCCTACCAGTGTTCTCAGGTGCCCCCACCGCCAGGAATTAAGGCGCACTCGACCAGAGCTGTCGGTGCCTCCTGGGCTTTCAGGCACCAGGGTACGGCTCAGCAGGTTTGTCAGGCTGCCACTTGGTCTAGTCTGCACACCTTTTCGAAGCACTACCAAGTGCATGCTCATGCTTCGGCAGATGCGAGCTTGGGCAGACGCATCCTTCAGGCAGCTGTCGCCCACTTGTGAAGTTAGGTTTTGCCTACTTCTCAGTTTTCTGTTTATTTCCCACCCATGGACTGCTTTGAGACGTCCCATGGTCTGGGTCTCCCATAAGGAATGATGAAGAAAAAGAGAATTTTGTTTACTTACCGTAAATTCTTTTTCATATAGTTCCGACATGGGAGACCCAGCACCCTCCCTGTTGCCTGTTGGCAGTTCTTGTTCCGTGTGTTTCACCGGCTGTTGTTGTAGACAGAGGTTCCGGTTTTTCCGAGTTTTACTCTATCTCTACTTATGGGTGGATGTCCTCCTTCAGCTTTTGCACTGAACTGGTTAGATTGTCATCCAGGGGGTGTATATAGCCCGGAGGGAGGAGCTACACTTTTTAGTGTAGTACTTTGTGTGTCCTCCGGAGGCAGAAGCTATACACCCATGGTCTGGGTCTCCCATGTCGGAACTATAAGAAAAAGAATTTACGGTAAGTAAACAAAATTCTCTTTTTTTAGAGTCATAAAAATAAAGAAAACTCTTTGAATGAGAAAGTGTGTCCAAACTTTTGGTCTGTACCGAATATATATACATGAGAGAGAGACAAAAAAGACTAGTCGCACACTGTGAAAAACCAAAATAAATTCTACCTTATAACATAAATGGAGGTGTTTACAATATTATATTGGCCACTGTAATACCAGCCCAGTGCCCCTTCACGGCACCCTCCTTTGCTGGGTCCTACACTACACTGCACCTTTCCTGGGTTTTAAAAACCAACAAGATCAGCTGGTGAACAAAAAGGAGGCTAATGAAGCAGCCAGGAGCTGGGGTGCAAATCCAGCAAACAGAGCACCACTCCCTGTTATATGCATTATACAATAGAAAAAAAACAGAATGAAACAGGGGTTCCCTTGCTGGTTTCCCACGCTGGTAATCACCGGACTTCAAACCGTACTGGCAGCACCTTTACATATATATATGTATCGTCGCATGTACAATCACGAAATTTTGCACAGACACCTCACTTAACTCAGGGAACGTCATAGACTATGTTTTCAGGGGAAATTTTAACCCTGCGCTTTACAGTTATTTGCCAAAAAACCTACCTCCATTAGTTTATGTTCGCACCTGCTGAAATTTCTGCAATGATTTGACAGCACATGCGCGCTTCAAATCGCTGCAGAAACACTGCGGAATGGATGCAGTGTTTCAGCAGAATAAATGCCGAATTCATGCGCTCGGGATGCTGCTCCCACCAAAGACACAGTGGGAGCTGCATCCAAAGCAAATTAATTGACATGCTGCTTTTTTTGTACGCACGGATTTGGGTCAAAATTTTGGCATCCGAATCGCTGCGTTCAAAAAAAGCAATGTGCGCACATATCATGCACAATCTACATAGATTGTGCTGGGGACGCAGGACGCATGCATTTACGTTGCAGTGCAATATGCAGCGTACATGCATGCAATTACGCAATGTGCGCACGAGCCCTTAAAGTCAATTGAGCCAGGAGCTACAATGTAACCAGAACTTCAGAAGAATGCCCAGCTATGCCCTTAAATGGAATGTTGGCATATCACAGTGCAACCAGGGAAAGACAGACCGAGAGACAGGGACAGACA
Organism: Anomaloglossus baeobatrachus; assembly: GCF_048569485.1. Taxonomy (NCBI): domain Eukaryota; kingdom Metazoa; phylum Chordata; class Amphibia; order Anura; family Aromobatidae; genus Anomaloglossus; species Anomaloglossus baeobatrachus. Next base: position 121,071,240 of record NC_134354.1, read on the forward strand.
GACAGGGAAAGAGACAGACAGACAGGGAAAGAGACAGACAGACAGGGAAAGAGACAGACAGACAGGGAAAGAGACAGACAGACAGGGAAAGAGACAGACAGACAGGGAAAGAGACAGACAGACAGGGAAAGAGACAGACAGACAGGGAAAGAGACAGACAGACAGGGAAAGAGACAGACAGACAGGGAAAGAGACAGACAGGGAAAGAGACAGACAGACAGGGAAAGAGACAGACAGACAGGGAAAGAGACAGACAGACAGGGAAAGAGACAGACAGACAGGGAAAGAGACAGACAGACAGGGAAAGAGACAGACAGGGAAAGAGACAGACAGACAGGGAAAGAGACAGACAGACAGGGAAAGAGACAGACAGACAGGGAAAGAGACAGACAGACAGGGAAAGAGACAGACAGACAGGGAAAGAGACAGACAGAGAGACAGGGAAAGAGACAGAGAGACAGGGAAAGAGACAGACATAGAGACAGGGAAAGAGACAGAGAGACAGGGACAGACAGACAGGGAAAGAGACAGACAGAGAGACAGAGAGACAGGGAAAGAGACAGACATAGAGACAGGGAAAGAGACAGAGAGACAGGGACAGACAGACAGGGAAAGAGACAGACAGAGAGACAGGGACAGACAGACAGGGAAAGGGACAGACAGGGAAAGAGACGGGGAAAGAGACAGACAGAGAGAGACAGAGACTGGGAAAGAAACAGAGAGACAGTTACTATCATGTGCAACGCCGGGTGCTACAGCTAGTGAAATATATATATATATATATATATCATATGGATAATGAGTGGCGTTAGAGCCGCACTGGAGACTGTGTAAGTATATTGTGCTTGCTCTAATCCCTCATCCCTTCTACCACAATTTTAAAGCGCCCGACTGTGGTACCCATAGATTTTAAATGGGGACCGGTGTCCGGCCAGGTATTTGGGATCAATTCTGGGCCTGAACTGGGTTTTTATTTTTTTTGTAAACCTGGTTGGATTTGTCAACCCCGGGTATCTGCAAGTCTGCCCATCACATTCTGCAATGAAATGCTATATTTTGTGTTCTGTATTCCTGAAGTCATGTAGCTGCACCCTAGGTGATGTGCAGCTTTGTGCTGTTTGTTCTATAAATTAGGAAATGAAATATTGGACATTGCTTCATCTTTCTCAAGGTGCCACCCCAATCATACAGCGGTATTAGCTAATGAGATCTCTTCCTGAGCCTTTCAAGGACAAATCTGCGCTGCTTTTTGCTTCCCATATACTGGGTGATTAGGATTTTCAGACCACACTCCCTGCTGTCTATTGATTTTGCTCATTAAATGTGGGAACATAATTTCATTTTCTCAGATTTAATATATTACTTGACCGTAATATTATTGTTTTTCCTTTTTGGGAAAGTTCTAATGAAATCACATAATAATCAGATATTAAATTGCTAAATCTGTTGATTAAGAGAAAGTTAAAGGAGCCCGGATCGTCTGTAGCTCTGTCAGCGTGAAGTCAGATTAATGTACCGTATTGAGCAGCTTTTCCCCATGCTGATTCCTTCTAGGAGGAGCCGCAGTTCATACAAGGGAAATCAAGGGAGCGCATTCTCCTTTGTCTCTGTGTTCTGAAAAGCTAGACATCTATGGGGCCGTAAACTAAAGAAAACTTCCAGTTTGGGTTGGATTTTCTAATTAAGGACTTGGTTACCCCACAGGAGACCATTATAAAGGTGTGCGTTATTAGCAGAATTGCACAATATATTGTTTTCCCCATCCTGTAGGTTTGTAATATCAATATGACATTACATTTAAGGAGATGTATTTTGTGACGGGGAAATGCCATGTGAAATATATTGGCTTTTTTTTTTCTTTCTACGTTTTATATATTTTGATATATCCTTTATTATTATTATTATTATTATTATTATTTATTATTATAGCGCCATTTATTTCATGGCGCTTTACATGTGAAAGAGTGTATACGTACAACAATCCTCCTTTGTGCATTATTGTGATTTATGTTCATGTTTTGCATTCAACACCTTTGTTTTAGGTTTCACTGACCTTTCTGTTATTTTTGATGGGAAGAATAAGACTGTGCGCACGTTGCGTAAATACATGCAGTTACGCTGCGCTTTGTAGCGCAGCGTAACTGCATGCGTCCTGCGTCCCCTGCACAGTCTATGGAGATTGTGCAGGGGCCGTGCGCACGTGGCGTCTTAGAGCGCAGCGCTTCGGCTGCTGCTCGAAGCGCTGCATTCTAAGAAGTGACATGTCACTTCTTCCGTGCACTTTGCCGGCAGCTCCTGCTCTGTCTATGGCAGGAGCTGCAGGCAGAGCGTATGGAATCGGCTTTTTTTTTTTTTCTCTCTACGGACATTTTCTGCAGCGATTTGAAGCGCACGTGTGCTCTTCAGATCGCTGCAGAAATTTCTGCAGGGCTAGTACGCAACGTGCGCACATAGCCTAATCGGCAGCTCTGTTCTGGTCATTAAAAAAAATTAAAAACATACCAGAAACCCCAAAGACCCCATAAATGTAAGTAGGGAACGGCCAAAGGTTCGTTCATGTTCCAGGATCCAGCATACATCTGTGCTCCATTATAAGTAGAAGTCATGACATTAATGTGAATGAAGCTTTAAAAAATAAAACATTTTAGCAGAGACATCTTGATATCTTTTAAAAAAAATAAATAAATAATAAAATAAAATTGGGTTTTTTTTTGTTAAATTTTAGCATTGTATTTGTGCTTTATATACCCAAAATGTTGTTGTAGACAACACAGTAAAACACCTGCACAAAGGAAGGTAAAATTTTAAATGTTGTCCCCCTATTTAGTGCAGTGCCATATGGGATCCATTGGCAGCCAGGACAAAAAAAAACACCAAACCAAATTATATATATATATATATATATATATATATATATATATATATACAGTTAGGTCCAGAAATATTTGGACAGTGACACAATTTTCGCGACTTGGGCTCTGCATGCCACCACATTGGATTTGAAATGAAATCTCTACAACAGAATTCAAGTGCAGATTGTAACGTTTAATTTGAAGGTTTGAACAAAAATATCTGATAGAAATTGTAGGAACTGTACACATTTCTTTACAAACACTCCATATTTTAGGAGGTCAAAAGTAATTGGACAAATAAACCAAACCCAAACAAAATATTTTTAATTTCAATATTTTGTTGCGAATCCTTTGGAGGCAATCACTGCCTTAACTCTGGAACCCATGGATATCACCAAACGCTGGGTTTCCTCCTTCTTAATGCTTTGCCAGGCCTTTACAGCCGCAGCCTTCAGGTCTTGCTTGTTTGTGGGTCTTTCCGTCTTAAGTCTGGATTTGAGCAAGTGAAATGCATGCTCAATTGGGTTAAGATCTGGTGATTGACTTGGCCATTGCAGAATGTTCCACTTTTTTGCACTCATGAACTCCTGGGTAGCTTTGGCTGTATGCTTGGGGTCATTGTCCATCTGTACTATGAAGCGCCGTCCGATCAACTTTGCGGCATTTGGCTGAATCTGGGCTGAAAGTATATCCCGGTACACTTCAGAATTCATCCGGCTACTCTTGTCTGCTGTTATGTCATCAATAAACACAAGTGACCCAGTGCCATTGAAAACCATGCATGCCCATGCCATCACGTTGCCTCCACCATATTTTACAGAGGATGTGGTGTGCCTTGGATCATGTGCCGTTCCCTTTCTTCTCCAAACTTTTTTCTTCCCATCATTCTGGTACAGGTTGATCTTTGTCTCATCTGTCCATAGAATACTTTTCCAGAACTGAGCTGGCTTCATGAGGTGTTTTTCAGCAAATTTAACTCTGGCCTGTCTATTTTTGGAATGATGAATTGTTTGCATCTAGATGTGAACCCTTTGTATTTACTTTCATGGAGTCTTCTCTTTACTGTTGACTTAGGGACAGATACACCTACTTCACTGAGAGTGTTCTGGACTTCAGTTGATGTTGTGAACGGGTTCTTCTTCACCAAAGAAAGTATGCGGCGATCATCCACCACTGTTGTCATCCATGGACGCCCAGGCCTTTTTGAGTTCCCAAGCTCACCAGTCAATTCCTTTTTTCTCAGAATGTACCCGACTGTTGATTTTGCTACTCCAAGCATGTCTGCTATCTCTCTGATGGATTTTTTCTTTTTTTTCAGCCTCAGGATGTTCTGCTTCACCTCAATTGAGAGTTCCTTAGACCACATATTGTCTGGTCACAGCAACAGCTTCCAAATGCAAAACCACACACCTGTAATCAACCCCAGACCTTTTAACTACTTCATTGATTACAGGTTAACGAGGGAGACGCCTTCAGAGTTAATTGCAGCCCTTAGAGTCCCTTGTCCAATTACTTTTGGTCCCTTGAAAAAGAGGAGGCTATGCATTACAGAGCTATGATTCCTAAACCCTTTCTCCGATTTGGATGTGAAAACTCTCATATTGCAGCTGGGAGTGTGCACTTTCAGCCCATATTATATATATAATTGTATTTCTGAACATGTTTTTGTAAACAGCTAAAATAACAAAACTTGTGTCACTGTCCAAATATTTCTGGCCCTGACTGTATATATATATATATATATATATATATATATATATATATATATATATATATATATATATATATATATATATGATATTTATATGGTATTATAAATGAACTTTATATTAAAAATGTATTAATTTTTTTGTTAACCACTATGGGTAGGGTTTGGTCAAAGGCAAAAAAATAAATAATTTTTGAATTTGTGCAAAATTAATGAACCAGCTTGAAGATTTTGGCGCAATAAAAAAACAAAAACAAAGAAGAATCACAAGACAAAAAAAAAAGAAAAGTGTGACTTTAATAAAAAAAAAAACAAAACTACTGAATCGGGGCATGTGTCCATAGTTTGTGGCTACATGTCATGTATAGGTCTGATTTTCCTGATGTATTTGTTAGATGTTCATACCAAGCATGACGAGAACACGGCCTTGTATATTTCTATTGATCGATCAATATGGATGGATTTACAGTCCTTATTTCTGTGTCATTTTATGATTGTAGCAAAGTGGGTTTTTTTCCATTAACGTTTTTAGTTTCATTGAATAAGTGTACCGAGGTAGAACCTGAAATATTGTAGTTTCATGTTGTCCGCAGGTACCGGTGCATCCTGCATATATCCATTGCTGGGGGCCACGCTGAATGGCTGGTATTTCCTTGCAACTGAAGTGGATGATATCTGTTACAATTACGCCAAGAAAAATGTTGAGCAGAATCATTTGGCAGATCTCATTAAAGGTATGTATTCATGATGATGAAGAAGGAACGTGAGCGATAGAGTACAGTATGTTATCACTGGCATACAGTAATATTTACCCTTTGGCCACAAATGCTGTGCATACACAATAGGCTGTTATCTTATAATTTTATTAGATATTTTATCTTCTTACAATTTGTAAAGCTTGTATTTGAGAGTCGGGCTTGTACGGTTTCTCTCAGATTCATATGTAACTTGCATACATGTTTGCGTTTCTTCTAGCTCCGTCCTTTATATATATGTTACTTCATCCAAAATCCTAATGACTTTGCATTCAGCGCACATGTGCGATTATCCAAATGGGGACACAGGATTCCTGTTCTCGTGATCCTCTTTGGATCCTGGTGGTGTGTCCCTCAGTGATCATACTCTTATTACGTATCTATGGGATAGATACTAAAGGGTACTTTACACTCTGCGACATCGCTAGCGATCTCGTTAGCGATGTGAAATTCTAGATCGCAAGTGCGATCTTTAGAGAGCGCGCATAGGTCATTTTACGCATGTGCGATCTCTAAAGATCGCACTTGCGATCTAGAATTTCACATCGCTAATGAGATCGCTAGCGATGTCGCAACGTGTAAAGTACCCTTAAGTGTTTTTCACAGGCCAACACCCGTAAAGACAGATTTTCCACAAGCCAACATCTGTAAAGCCAGGTTCTCTGTGTGTGGAACGGACAGCATATTGACCCAATAATTACCTATTATCCAGTGCACACCTGCAATTCTGTAGTAGTATGTGAAAAATATTGCATTACGCACTAGTGGAGTCTGTCTTACGGACCAGAACCGTGCATTTAATCAAATATCAAGAACCCATCCGTGATATGGATGAGCACATAAACCAAATTTTGTACATGTGACTGGCCTATTTTTTATGCATTTCCATATTTAAGACACCACTATATTTTTTTTTTTTAGCAAAAGCCCCAGGAGGAAAACACCAAAGGTATCCCTAAATTACATGGATTGTCTATAGATTTCGGTTACCTTGTACTTGATTGATCTCTTGGTGCCAAGTTTCCCCCAATATTACTGCTAATTGTTAGGGGCCCCATTGTAGTCAAATACATCAACTTATAGGTGGAGGGTCTTTCTATTGAAATGCATTTGTCCAAATCCTTTTCAGGGACTCTATCAGCACAGAATGCCTGATCAAACCAAGTGCAGGCGCTCGGTGCATGACGGCGAGGCCAATTATTTAAGTGCAGTTCCCACCTGCTTGTTTTTCCCCTATCTGCTCCCTCCCCTCTTCCTTGATTGACAGCTCTGGCTTCATAGAGTCAGACAGGGGAAGAGATAAATGGAAAACAAGCAGGTGGGAAGGTGCTCTTAAATGTTAGACCACACCATGATGCACCGAGCGCCTACACTTGGTTTGATCAGTCATTCTGTGCTGACCGTCCCTTTAATAAACCTCTCCAAATGTTCTACTATCAAAGACAAAATGAGTGAAACCCAGGATGGCAGGTTGTGCACATGGGCTTTACATGTGTAAAGGTACATTTTTATTTTTTTTTATTTATTAGTAAAAAGAGTCATAATTAAAATAGTAATAGAATTGTGTCCCTGAATGTAGCCATAGAAACCAGAATGAAAACCTCCATTGTTTACATCGGTGGCTGCATTCAGAGATCTGCAAAATACTTCACAATAGAATAAAAGCTTTAGATGACAAACTCCTCTCTGCTTTTTATACTTAATGGCAAAATAGCTTATTAAAATTAAAAAAAAAAAAAAGCTTTTTAAAATTCTATACCTAGTCAAATCCAACAAACTGGTGATTTTCGACAGTTTTATTTTTGCTTTTTCATGGGAAAAGAAACTGCTATGCATTCTGTGTGGACATATATTGGCCAAAATAATGGGAGTATTCTTTCAATTTAGCATTTGCAAAGACCCCACTTTTCCAAGGTAGATTGCCAAGCTTTTAAAGGGGTGTATGTTATGAATCAGGGACCGATGAGGATCAAAAAATGTGGAAACCCAAAAAGTAACCAGAGTGGCTTGAACCTTAATGGACTGCAGACCTAATCCTGGCACACAACTAGAAGTAGACGTGGGACGAGCCTGTGATGACCTAGTCATCTTGACACAGCCGGAGAGCGAAATATTCTTACAGATAGAAATATAAGAAAAGCTAATCTGCCTCAGCGCAATCCCCAAAGATATAGATAGCCCCCACATGCAAAGACTATGGGGATATAGGAAAACACAATACAAAGCTAGAAAACAGATTTCAGCAAAGATGAGGCCCAAACTATCTTTATAGGAAAGGATGGGAAGGAGCACTGTCTGCAGCCGTAAAAACCCTAAAAGAAATCTCAGTACGCCTGATATGGAAAAACCCTGAGTCCACACAGACTCTCCCCCACTATATCAGTACTCTGATGTTACTGGGATCCAAAAACACTAATATAGATGAGGGACTGAATTCAATACCAAGCATGACCAAACACAATACATTGCAGAATCATGGAGCTGGGTATACAGACACTCCCAGCAGAGAATGATCTAATTCCACCAGGAACTCCACAAAGGCAAAATAGGAATCAGCAGAAAACACAGCAAGAAAGTGGAAACAATAAGCAGAGGTACAAAGACCAACTTATATGAGAGGAGTTCTGGTAGAGAGCAGGGCTGCTTTCAGAATGTCCTTAACGTACAGGATATCCATTAAGCACCGGCAAGGAACAGGAGAAAACTACTCGGTTATATAGCCCAATCTGAAAGATCTGATTGCCAGTCCTCCACAGGTACGTGGCTCTCATTCCACAAGTCAACTACACCGCCAGCACTGACCACAAGAGGGAGTCCAAAACTGGAAAATGTATTCACAACAGGTGTACCACAAATAAAGTACATTTTAAAGGGAATCTGTCACCAAGTTTTTTCCACCTAATCTGAGACCAGAATAATGTAGTGACAGAGATTCTGATTCCAGTGATGTGCCATTTACTGGGATGCTTAGTGTAGTTTTGATAAAATCCCTGTTTAATCAGCAGTATATTATCATTAGAGGACTACTTGTCCTGCTGCCAGGTAGTCAAACATATTCATGAGTCCTGTTTAACCCCATCCCATCAATGATTGGCAGCTGCTGCACCGAGATAATCTTATACATGTGTCCCTGCTATGTACTGTGTAATGGCCAAGGTATACAGACATTACAGCATGGGATCATACATGATTCTTTCCGTGAGATAAAACTTTTTTTCTGTGAGGTAAAATATTGTTTTTAAATAGGCAGGTAAATTTATAGGATTATCCCAGCACAGGAATATATATTTTTTTTTTTTAACATTCATTTGTGGAACTTATTTTTATGCCAAGGTCTATTGATTAAAATGTGCTATATTTGTGGGACAACCCCTTTTAACATGTTAGTTCAGTAATACCAGCGTGGTCAGAAATATTGGCTTCCAAATGACCTTCAAGTTTTGAAATTATTTTTCCTCCATTGTAAACTCAAAATGTGCTCTGTTGTAGCAGTAGCGCCACGTAGCACGCCACTATTCGACAAATATATGATGGTAAACATTCTCCATGCTTCATCCCCCAAAAGCCTGACAGCCCAGTCTCTGAGTAGTAGATGCCAAGAGACTTCCACCCGCCCAGATTCATGGTGCCATCTATACACACTGTATTGGAGGATTAGTGTCTTTTTATATTTTGGCACGTTGGATCCAGTGAGGGCAAATATCAATGTTACAACACGCTGGAAATTCTAGAGATTAATAAGACGTTAGGCCCCTTTCACGCATCAGTATTTTGCCATCAGCACAATACGTTTTCTCAACGGATCCGTCGCAGATTGTGGCAAAACTGATGCGACGGATCTGTTTTTCGACTGATCCGACTGGCCGGGGGCTAAATAATACTTGGAGCATGCTCAGTTAAAAAAAAACAGAATCCGTCGCCAGATTCCGTCATTTGATGGATGACGACTGATCCTGCGCCCATAGGCTTCTATTCTACCAAACGACGGATGGCAACGGATCTGTCCGTTTTTTCGACATACACAAAAAACGTTACTGTGGACGTCGTCTCCGTCCGACGGACAAACCTTTTTCTACGGATCCGTCGTATGACGGATAAAAGGTGAGGCCATCCGTCGCTAATACAAGTCAATGAGAAAAAAACGGATCCAGCGGCATCACAGTCACTGGATCCATTTTTTTCAAAATTCGACGGATTGTGACTGATGGCAAAAAACTGATGTGTGAAAGGGGCCTTATAGTGATTATATGAAAATTGCAATGTTTTCAGCTATTTCCAGTGAATTTTGGTTAAATTGTCACACTGCATTGTCTTTTGTTTTCTTTCAGTGGTTAAAGTCCCCCAGAAAACACTGCTGATGGATGCATTAAAAGAGGAGTCTGGCATCATCTATGACTTTTGCATGTGCAATCCTCCCTTTTTTGCCAATCAGATGGAAGCTCAGGTATAGCGGCTTCGCACCACGTTCATCAATCACTAGTAATTGACCGTATGATGTAAAGATAGTGTGACATGTTAACCCATGCCTGTCTGTAACTGTAATGCTTTAGGGCTTGGATCCATAGCATGATAGATAGCAGTCTGTTTTGCCTTAATTGGAATCTGTCACCAGGTTGCTGCTAAATCTGATAGGGTTGGGAAAGAGACCCTGATTGCAGCGGTGTATCACTTTGTTTACTGGGTGCAGCAGTTGTGACACAATCAGAGTTTTTAGATGTAGCAGATCTCTGAAAGCTATTCTCGCCCACACTCGATTAGCAACTTTCTGTGTACTTTGTATAATAAAAGTAGGCTGCAATCAGTGATCGGGGCATGGTTGGATTAGGAGGCACGCAAGCAGCTAGTCCGGCAGTGATCATTTTCTGCTGATAAAACACTCATTGTAGCAAAACAACAGCGCACAGCCTAATAAGTGACACATCTCTGAAATCAGATATCTCATCCCCTACCTCATGCTGCCCCCAGATTACGTAGCAAAAACCTGCTGACAGATTCTCTTTAAATGTTTAAATGGATGGTCTGATATCCTTTAATACCCTTTATAAATTCTTTTAAGCCCTAACGACTTTTGTAATTTGCTGTATTATAAAATTCCCTACTATTCTTATACAGCTAATGTCTGTTATATTTTTTTATTTTTTTTTTTAAACGTCCTGTGACGTTTTGTCTGAGGGGACTCTCAAACGGGACATCAGAAAAGGATGGCCCTGCAGTCAATTCCCCACTAGTTCTATCACCATCATTGAAAGAGGACGTCATCAGGGGATAACAGGGTGTAACTTTCTTTGAAGGGACACCTATATACAGTACAGACAAAAAGTTTGGACACACCTTCTCATTCAATGAGTTTTCTTTATTTTCATGACTGTAAAAATTGTAGATTCACATTGAAGGCATCAAAACTATGAATGAAAACATGTGGAATGAAATACTTAAAGTGTGAAATAACTGAAAATATGTCTTATATTCTAGGTTCTTCAAAGTAGCCACCTTTTGCTTTGATTTCTACTTTGCACACTCTTGTCATTCTCTTGATGAGCTTCAAGAGGTAGTCACCGGAAATGGTCTTCCAACAGTCTTGAAGGAGTTCCCAGAGATGCTTAGCACTTGTTGGCCCTTGTTGGCCCTTTTGCTCACCCCAAACCATCTCGATTGGGTTCAAGTCTGGTGACTGTGGAGACCAGGTCATATGGCGTAGCACCCCATCACTCTCCTTCTTAGTCAAATAGCCCTTACACAGCCTGGAGATGTGTTTGGGGTCATTGTCCTATTGAAAAATAAATGATGGTCCAACTAAACGCAAACCGGATGGAATAGCATGCCGCTGCAAGATGCTGTGGTAGCCATGCTGGTTCTGTATGCCTTCAATTTTGAATAAATCCCCAACAGTGTCACCAGCAAAGCACCCCCACACCATCACACCTCCTCCTCCATGCTTCACGGTGGGAACTAGGCATGTAGAGTCCATCCGTTCACCTTTTCTGCAAAGACACGGTGGTTGGATCCAAAGATCTCAAATTTGGACTCATCAGACCAAAGCACAGATTTCCACTGGTCTAATGTCCATTCCTTGTGTTCTTTAGCCCAAACAAGTCTCTTCTGCTTGTTGCCTGTCCTTAGCAGTGGTTTCCTTGCAGCTATTTTACCATGAAGACCTGCTGTACAAAGTCTCCTCTTAATAGTTGTTCTAGAGATGAGAAGGTGTGTCCAAACTTTTGGTCTGTATTGTATATCAAACATGCCAAGCTAACCAATTTAAAGGGCAGGATGCAGAACTGATTAAAAACCGCCTTATGCCTCTTTCACACGTCAGTGAAAAACACACGTTTTTCACTGACGTGATAAAGGTGTGTATGTCCCACGGTGTGCTGTGATTTTGGCACACGTTTTTTTCTCCGTGTGCTATCCGTGATAATACACGGAGATCAGGCACTTATCCTCACTTGTCCATGCCACTGCTCTCTGTGGTGCTAAGGTCTCCCGCGATGCTATCTCCGGCTGCTGCTGTCTCACCGCTGCTGCTGCTGCTGCTTCCGGGTCAGCTGTGCAGTGCATATGTATGAGCATAATTAGCCGGCCTGGAAGCAGGAGATAGCAGCGGCTGAAGAACACATCGCTGGAGATGGGTGAGTTTAAAAAGCTTTTTGTATTAAATGTGCTTGTTTTTCTGGTGTGTATTTCATGGATCATACCACTGGGTGGTCTGTGGGACATCAGCAATGCCAGAAAAAAAAATGAGCTTGTCTCCGTTCGGAGCACACGGACACGCGTGTGCTCCACACAGAAACACGTCAGCGAAAAATCGCTGATGTGTGCGCAGATCCATTGATTTTAATGGGTCTGCATATGTCCGTGATTCTGGTATGTATAAAAACTGCTACATATGTACCAGAATCACGGACGTGTTTAGGTGGCCTTAGGCAGATGGGAGCAAGAGTGCTCAATCAGAAAAGGAGGTAGTCAAAACCTTCAATGCTATACTACAAAAAGAATAAGTAAGTTTGAACAGGTGCAAACTGCTATGACTGTATAATATGCAAATAAAAGAATACAGTAGCACTGTGGAAGTGCACAGATGTATACCAACATCATATGCATGAAATTTGTAAGTGTCGGCACTCTTGAAATTAACCCAGAAAAGTAAGTATTTCTTCTTGAAACTTATTGCAGTTACCCATGTTTTGTCATACACATGTTTATTTTGTTTGTGTGTGTGTATTGGTCAACACCAAAAACAAAAAGGAAAAAAAGGCAAATTGTACATATTTTACATAAAACGCTAAAAATGGACTGGACAAAATTGTTACCACTTTTCTAAAATCATGGGTAAACAACTTTGTTTCAATCATGTGATGTTCGTTCAAACTCACCTGTGCCAAGTAACAGGTGTTGGAAATATGAAAATCACACCTGAAACCAGATAAAAGAGGGAGAGGTTGAATGAATCTTTGCATTGTGTGTCTGTGTGTGTCACACTAAGTATGGAGAATAGAAAGAGGAGAAGAGAACTGGCTGAGGACTTTGAGACCAAAATTTTTTAAAAATATCAATAATCTCAAGGCTACAAGTTTATCTCCATAGATCTTGATGTTCCTTTGTCCATAGTGTAAAACATAATCAAGAAGTTTACAACCCATGGCACTGTAGCTAATCTTCCTGGATGTAGATAGCAGAGAAAAATGTATAAATGGTTTCAACACAGGTTAGTCTGGATAGTAAATAAGCAGCCCCAATCAAGTTCCAGTGAAATTCAATCTGTCCTGGTGGTACAGGATGCATCAGTGTCAGTGCAGACTATCCATCAAAATTTAAATGAAACGCTATGGCAGAAGTAGATGAGACTCCACGGCTGATACAGAAACATAAAAAAGCTAGACTGCAGTTTGCCAAAATCTTTCTGATAGTGTTTTGTGGGTAGATGAGACAAAATAAGAGGTTTTTGTTAAAGCACATCATTCTACTGTTTACCAAAATTGGAATGAGGCCTGCAAAGAAAATAACAGTACCTACAGTCAAATATGGTGGAGGTTCAGAGATGTTTTGGGGTTGATTTGCTTTCTCTGGCCCTTGGTGACTTGCTGTGTACAAGACATCATGAAATCTAAAGATCACCAAAGAATTGGGGGTGTAGATGTTAAAATGGGGTCATTTGAGGGGTGATGCCACTGTTTAGGCACTTCAGGGGCTCCGCAAAAGCGACATGGCGTTCGCTACCTATTTTAGTCACTTTTGCACTGCTTCCCTTCTGAGCTTTGCCGTGCTCCAAAAGGCTATGTGCCCACGCTACGGAAAATGCGCGGAATTTGCCGCCAAATTTTCGCGGAAATTCTGCGGATTTTTCAACAATCTGCAGCACAGCTACTCCCCAGCCATTTCTATGGCATTTGGGAACTGCTGTGCCCACGCTGCGTTTTTTTTTCCGCAGCGGAAATAATGCAGATTTCCCTGCAGAAAAATCAGCAGCATGGAAATTATTCCTGCGGACTTCTCCGCAGGGTCCCATATACTTACCTGCCTTGATAGAAGACAACGATGTCACTTTCTCTGTCCGGTGCACAGGAGAGCGGTCGATCCAGGTACAGGAAGGAAGAGATGGGCGGGGCCTGCACGAGCTCCGGTCATGTGACAGCCGGAACTAGTGCAGGCCCGCCCACCTTCTCCAGCACAGTGCACCAGACGCTGACAGAGTGACCCGGCCGCCGGAAAGCGAGTTGCTGCGTGATGGAGGTAAGTATGAACTCCCCCGATCACTGCAGCACTTGTTCTGCATTGAGGATGCAGTGCCGAAGCCATGGTACTGTATCCTCAATGCAGAATGCCCGCAGCATATACGCAGGACATTCCACTGTACATCCGCAGCATTGAAACAGACAGAAGTTTTGCTGCAGTTTTCTGGGAGCACCTGCGGATATAACCGCAGGACACTGTCCCCGTGGGCACATAGCCAAACAGTAGTTTTCCACCACATATTGGTTATTGGCTTACTCAGGAGATATTGAACAGCAAATTGTGTGATCTATTTTCTCTTATTACCCTTATGAAAATACAAAATTTGAGGCTAAAGCAATATTTTTGTGAGAAAAAGTAACATTTTCATTTTTTCCTTCCACATTGCTTCAATTACTGTTTTTTAAGGGTACAGTTTTTAAAATGGTGTCATTTTTGGGTATTTTCTGTCATATAGGTCCCTCAAAGTCACTTCAAAGCTGATGTGGTCCCTAAAAAATATGGTTTTGTAAATTTTGTTGGGAAAATGAGAAATTGCTGATAAACATTTAACCCTTCCTATCAAAAAAAGTTGTTTCGAAAATGGTGCTGATGTAAAGTAGACATGTGGGAAATGTTGTTTATTAACTTTTTTAAACTCTCTGGTTTAAGGGCATAAAAATGAAAGTTTGAAAATTGTGAGAGTTTCAAAATGTTCTCCAAAATTCCAATATTTTCTCAAACATTACCACTAGCATGTGTCACAGCAAAAAACCCCCAAAACTGAGAATCACCAGGATCCGTTGAAACGTTCCACAGTTATTACATCATACAGTGACATTGGTCAGAATTGTTAAATGTGGCTTTGTCTGGAAGGTGAAAACAGGCTTCGGTGCCAAGGGGTTAAATATGGTGTATTTTGGTGTAACAACCAAAAGTTTTGCTTTTTTTTTTTTTATTTAAAAGTGTGATTACTTCTGTCCGGTGTTGTGCTGCCATTTTCCTGGTGGCGATTTGAAAGTGCATGAAGTTGTTAGTTGTCATCATATAGGACCTTAATTTTAACCAAAATGCTTTTGAATATAGGTATGGTCATTTAATTACAGAAAACTGACTACCAAAAGTTTTGCATATACTATTTCTTGATCACGACATAGAGAGTAATTCATTGTTACAATGCCATAACTTAGGATTTTGTAGCATAACCTCTTGCTTTAGTTACTGCACCATACCAACTCAACTGGGCATTGAAGCCACTAGGTTATTCAAGACATCTTGAGGGATCTTGCTCCATTACATTGCAAATCTGCAAACAATTCATCTTTATTGTTATGGGTACGAGCCCCAACTCGTCGCCCTAACGCATCCCAAAGGTGCTCTATAGGGTGTAAATAAGGTGATTGGCTTGACCATTGCAACAGGTGAACATTTTTCTTTGCTGACCAGTTTTTGACTAAATTGTATTGCTGGAATTTCCAGCCCCTGACCACTGGTTTTACCATGTGTCCGCATTACATTCTCCAGTATATCTTTGTACATGGTAGCATTCATATTTCCATCAATTCTATGCAGAGGGCTAATGGCAGATGCAGAAAAGCAGCCCCAAACCATGACACTGCTACCACTATGTATCACTGTAGGTGTTTGATACGTTGCATCATTACGTTTTCCAATTGGACAACATATATATGTTGTCCAATTGTTGTAAGAGACAGATTGGTCTAAGGTGTTGTGGTCGGATGAATCCAAGTTCAATCTGTTTGGTAGTGATGGCGAATAATATATATATATATATATATATATATATATATATATATATATTATTCGCCATCACTACCAAACAGATTGAACTTGGATTCATCCGACCACAACACCTTAGACCAATCTGTCTCTTTCCATTGGCTGTATTCCTTGGCAGACTTAAATCGAATCTTAAGGTTCTTTGCAGAGATGAAAGGCTTCTTGACTGGAACTTGTGCATTCAAGCCTACTGCTCTCTTACCTGTCGTACTACAGTTTGTTGACTCACTTTGACCCCATATTCTTCCTTCATTTCATGCTAAATCTGTACAGCACTTTTATGGACATCAGACACAGACTTTTTCTTAATAATGTGATCAACTTTGAAGGAACTTTTCCGTGGTCATCCACTTCTATGCTCATCAGCTGTTCCATAACCTTCTTTTTCTTTCTTTCTTATACGTATTGTCTTTCCAGGGAGGAAGGAGATGAACTTTAGCACCACCTATTGGAAGTAGCAATCCTAAAAGTCCAAAAGCGAGCCTTTTGATATGACTAAGGATTTATGCCAGATCAGAACCCCAATTTGCAGACACGGCGTTTCGGGGTGATTGCCCCTCGTCAGTGCAAAGTATGGGATCTTATCTGGTAGTAAGAGAAGCTTTAGTGAGATCTAAGGGGAAAACTTTTTTCCTTGCGGAGACCTGACAAGCCAGTCTGGCTGCCATTGAGGGGTCTTATAGCTGCAGTGCCCCTCTTGGAAATATTCAGATTGTCTCTCCAGGGTGGAAGGAGACGAACTCTAGTGCCACCTATTGGAAGTAGCAATCCTAAAAGTCAAAAGTGCCCCTTTCTTATATGTGACCCTTAAATCTGAGAACAGTTGCATTCCATAGCTGCCTCTTTTTGCCTTTTGCCTGACTTCACACTCAGAATAATACATTTGTTTTCTGACATCTGGGGATAAATCTAGCTTTGTCTTTTGCAGGTTTTATTAAAAAAACACAGAAAAAAAAATTAGGTAAAATTAGATTACCCATGATAAAATATGAAAAACATTTGGCCCAGCAAATGTGGGAAACTAACACATAAAGGAATAAAACAATGTAAAATATGATTTTCATCCTTAGAGCTGTCGTCCATATGCTTCCGATTTTACTAAAATCACCAGGAAAATGGCATCACAACATCCAGACAGAAGTAATCTCACTTTCGTCCCTGATGGCAATTTTTGACCATTTATTACAGAATAAATTAATGATTTGACATCTCGATCTGTCTTTATTTTTATCTGTTGCATAAAGGATATCTCCTGTGCAGGCAGAATCTGTTTTGATTGTGCTGCGCAGGATGCTCTGCGCTGACTCATTCTTCCTGAGGTTTCCAAGGCAGCTCTCATTAAAGGAAATTATTTTGTACTTTGAACTGCTCTGGAATAATCTTCATGGCTAAAACTGTCATTGATTTTTACATGATGGTACATTCATCAAGGCAAATGCACCAGAAAAGTGACATAATGTCCTTTTGATAAAATGGTACGAATGGTTTGTGTAATATTTAACAACCCCATTTTTTTTTTCTTGTAACGTGAACAACAGGTGTAAAAAAAAAAAAAAAATAGAGACGTCTGTTAGGCAAAGAGGCAGATTATTTCCAAATACATCCTGCTGTAGAATATCACTTTAAGTGTCCACTTACCAAACTACCCCTACTCAAATCACTAACTCCCCAACCCCAGGTAAAATAATAGCAGCTATACTCGCCTCCGGTCTGTGCCTGCTCTCCCGGGGCTTGTGTAACATTGTCACGTGAGTCCTGGAGGCTCTCAGCGGCCACTTCACGCTCACTTCCTTCATACCTGGACAGCTGCAGGTCTCACTTCTTCTGGTTGTCCGTTCTGTCCAACGGAAGTGTGAAGCGGCCATTGGTTGCCTACAGGACTCACATGACATAATGTCACTGAAGCCCTGGGAGAGTAGACGCAGACAACGTAGATGAGTATAGCTGCTATTATTATGTTACATTGGGGAAATTTAGCGATTTGAGAAGGGGTAGCCTAAGTACTGGACAACCCCTTTAACCCTAGAACGCACAACCATAGAAATCTACCATAGAAAACAAGTGACCTAGCAGGCCTGCGATGCCCCAGGTATGCGTTCTAGGGTTAAGAAAGGGCTTTCTGCTCTAGTTAACCTCATGTGCCTGTACGCTGTAAGAACGTATTTAATAGCAAGATTTTAAATTAATCATTAATATTATAACGCATCATTTTGAGAGAAGGGATCACGCTTTCTCCTTGGCCAGGCAATCCTCCATCAGAAATATGTATTGGAATTAACTCTCCTCTACAAGGAATAAAACGGTCTATACTGTCCCTTTCCTTTATAAGCAACACCTTAGTTTCGGCTATTATATCTAAAGCCCCATATACGGGGGCCTCTCTTTGCCAGTTTATATTGGGCGTATAAGGATCAGTCAGTTCCATCCCAATCACGTTATCCTTCTGGTTTACATGGAGATAAGATACTGCCACAAGATTCTGGCAGCCACTTGCTTGTAGAAAAGATTGAAACACTCAGTTAAGTCGAGAGTTCGTCTATAGAAAGTCGAAAAAGATAGCCATCGGCCCGAATTATTGTTTGACAGCTATCTGATGTGTCTGGCTAGCTTTAGTCATGCTTCAAGGCTTGTGAAATGGTCAGACAAAGTCTTCTAGGTCAATGTTACTCCCACTAGTAGGCACTGAAGAGCAAACATTCTTACTTTTGCCATTTTTGGCTATTATTTTAATTGTTTTGCAGGCCTCATAAAGAATCGGACCAAGATACCTCCAATAGTTAGCATTAGGCCGAGGTCACACTAGTGTATAGCATCGGATGATAGAGAATTGGATGCGACGTGCTAATGACACTCAGCTCAGGCTCTCCTACATCTTCTCGTATGTGAGAATCTGAGCAACGCTGAGGAGGAGAGATTAATCTCTCCATCTTCTCCATTGACTGTCTGCACATATCAGACTGCACTCTGAGGACATCAGTGCAGTCCGATGCTTCACTCACTCCCAAAGACTTGTATGGGTGCGCGGGATCTGAGACACGCTGCCAATCGAAGCATGCTGCCATTTTTTCCTTAGATCATATAGAGCTGAGGGAAAATTCATAGCTTTGACCTGTAACATTGACTAACATTGGTCCGAGTTTAATGCGAGATTTTCTTATTGCACTCATCTGATTTATACGCTAATGTGAGCGAGCTCTTATAGTGCTAGCCCAATTCTGATTTGGTGGCCCTCTAGTGATGTCATTGAAAACTTTCCTATTACCAACTTAACACCTCATGATGAATATATCCATTATGGAGCATTTCAAGGACTTTTGGGCGGGCTCAGAAACAGAGCCCGCTCCACAGAGGACAGATGCTAACTATGTTATATAGCTGACATGTGCCTCTAACTAATTATCCCTTTTTTTTCCCTCCAAATAACCATAAAGAAATGTAAAAAAATATATATTTTTATATCAACATGTGTCCAGACAAGTCTGAACAATATAAATTTAAAATTAGCCTGAACTGTAAAAAGAAAAAAATTGAATTGCCAGAAATGCATTTTTTTTTTTTTTTTGCCGCAACATCACAAAAAATGCATTAAGAAACGATCCAAGTGTCATATATACCCCTAAATATTATCAATAAAAATACAAGGTCACCATGCAAAAAAAAGACCCAAAATTGTCACAGATTTTTAGAAAGTGGCAACTCGGCGTAATTTTTTTTTATTTCGGATTTTTTTTTCTACCAATTAAACAATAATAATAAACAAAAAACATAAACAACAAAAAAGCAACTCCTGGCATTGTCGTAATCATACTGACCTGGACAATCATATTTCCAGGTTATTTTGACTGCAGAATGAACGCCGAAAAAACAAACCCCCAAAAACAAATGTGGAATTGCTTTATTTATTTTATATTTGTTTTTTTGCAGTTTCACTTCACTTATATTTTTTTCTCCATTTTAAAGTAAACCATATGATTAAATGGATAGTGTTACTCAACCAGTACAACCAGTCCAAAAAATATCAAGCCCTCATATGGTTTGTTAGCGGGAAAATAAAAAATGTTATGGCTCTTAGAAGAAGGGGAGGAAAAAGTAAAGCTCAAAAATGAAAAACTGCTTGCTTCTTTGAGGGTAAAAATTCAGTGATCTACTGTCTTGAATTGTTGTAGCAGATTTTCTACATTAAAATATTCTGATAAATGCTCCTTATTTCACGGCATTTCCCATATAAATGTCTTCTAACTATACTATTAGTTTTGCCCTTAGTAAAATTGAAAACCTCATCTACCTTCACAGGGAGTGAACTCTAGGAATCCTCGCCGGCCGCCCCCCAGCTCTGTGAATACCGGGGGCATTACCGAAATCATGGCGGAGGGGGGAGAATTGGAGTTTGTAAAAAGAATCATTCATGACAGTCTGCAACTGAAGAAGAGGTTAAGGTGAGATGTTTATATTCTGGTGGAAAAAATGTTAAAGTAGTCCTTGTGTGATATGCGGGTGGTTGAGATTGCCACGTGTAATGTAATAACCCAAGACTAGTGCTTTCCATTTATTCTCAGGTTATTCCGTTCCTTCACATTACTAGATCAATTTATAGCTGTAATGAGCGGTAGACTATTGTTGTCGCGTTCCTGCCCCTCAAGACACCAATCGCATCATTTTATTGTTGTGTAGTGTAATGTGAATGTCTTGCATCTTCTGTATATAATATTTTATGTGAACTGTGATGATGGTGTGTGCATTGCAATGTAATGTGTAACCCGTGAAAAGTAGTGTTGATAATGTGTAATGTGAATATTAAGGGGCCCCCTCCTCCACCAGATCACTGTCCACGAGATGCTCCAGGAGCCAGGTACTTCAGCTGCTCCACACTAAGAGCAGAAGGAAAGAGGGGGAGGTGTGGAGGAGAAAAGAAAATGGCTGGCGGCACTAACCGTTAAGGACAGAAGGAAAGACACAGGGCCTGTCTTCCAAGGCACACATCACTACGCTTCCCACTTCTGCAGTGTCCGGTGCTGTGAAGCTGGGTAGTCTGGAGCGGCCGCGCTGCAACAGGGGACAAAACAGGAGTTAACAGCTCAGAGCTCCCCGAGCACTCTGTTAAGATGGCGACCGACTGAAAACAAGCTGCCTCACTGACTTGCTGCGTGCGGGCCCTGTCGGACCGGAGCTCTCCACACCACTCCTCTGAAGTCCATGGGGGGGGGGGTCACCGCTTGTCAGGAGAGTGCCGCCTTAGATAGGGAAGGCCGCATGCCAGGTGAAATGTCACAGGATATAATCAGGATATTGGGAGCTTAGTCTTCATGCAGCCTCTTTCCTCGATACATCACTCTGTCCCCATGTGTAATGTGAAGTATGGCATACCACTAGTGTAGAATATTACCAGACCTTAGGGTAAGCAACAGTTAAGTGTTGGGACTAGTGCACAGTGGGAGGAGTTAGTTGACAGGGTAAGAGACAGTGCATTCTAGAAGAGACTTTTGAATTGGAGAGTGAAGATCTATTTAGTGCGCTACAGTTACAGACGGATACTCTGTAGGTTGTGGGGTTGCATACAGTGGATGGCTTGTGGCGATAACAGAAAGAAAGAAGACTGGAGACGAGACTGCGCAAACGTTGAGCGCTGACTGAGACATGCAGTGTGAACAGCATTGAAAAAAGATCGATCCGCGAACAGAGCGGCCCCAGACAATAGGACCCAGAGGACAGGACTATAGTGGCCAGACCCATTAGCCATCAAGGTAACAAGTTATCCTAAATGGCACGTGACTGAAGTCTGCTTATCTGAGCCATTTCTCCCCTATCTTCTGAGAATGTAAAGGTCCAGTCACACTAAACAACTTACCAGCAATCCCAACAACGATAGGGATCGCTGGTAAGTTGCTAGGAGGTTGCTGGTGAGATGTCACACTGCGACGCTCCAGCGATCCCACCAGCAACCTGACCTGGCAGGGATCGCTGGAACGTGGCTACACAAGTTGCTGGTGAGCTCACCAGCAACCAGTGACCAGCCCCCAGCGCCGCGTGGAAGATGCTGCGCTTGGTAACTAAGGTAAATATCAGGTAACCAACCCGATATTTACCTTGGTTACCAGCGCACGCAGCTACACGTGCAGAAAGCAGGGAGCAGCGCACACTGAGCGCTGGCTCCCTGCTCTCCTAGTTACAGCACACATCGGGTTAATTACCCGATGTGTACTGCAGCTAAATGTGCACAGAGCAGGGAGCAGCGCACACTGCTTAGCGCTGGCTCCCTGCTCTCCTAGCTACAGCACACATCGGGTTAATTAACCCGATGTGTCCTGCAGCTACATGTGCACAGAGCAGGAGCCGGCACTGACAGTGAGAGCGGCGGAGGCTGGTAACAAAGGTAAATATCGGGTAACCAAGGACAGGGCTCCTTGGTTACCCGATGTTTACTGTGGTTACCAGCCTCCGCAGAAGCCGGCTCCTGCTGCCTGCACATTTAGTTGTTGCTGTCTCGCTGTCACACACAGCGATCTGTGCTTCACAGCGGGAGAGCAACAACTAAAAAATGGCCCAGGACATTCAGCAACAACCAACGACCTCACAGCAGGGGCCAGGTTGTTGCTGAATGTCACACACAGCGACATCACTAGCAACATCGCTAGCAACGTCACAAAAGTTGTTCGTTAGCAGCGATGTTGCTAGCGATGTTGCTTAGTGTGACGGGGCCTTAAGGCTCTACTCTGACCATGGTGATGGGACACCTGATCATTACCCCTTTAAGGAGCTAGATGTGGAGCAGCTGCAAAGGACCGTCATGAGTTGTACTGTAATGCCGGGCTGCTTTGTGATGGAACTCACAGGACCAGTAAGATCTGATGTAACCCTTTGGGAAATCAGAGTGTGCCTGAATATGCCTTTTAGAATTGTAATGTGCTACAAGATTTGTGCTCGCTATCCGAAGTGCAAAGTTGATGCAGAGAATGAACTGTTGAGTAAATTGTTGTTGCTTGAAACGACCTGTTGGTCTACTTTTGAGTACGCGTCGTCATCGGGTCCTAGCCAGCCGACGTCAGTGGTAGAATGCAGCCCACATGGGTTCCCAGCCCTCACGGCACAAGTCCACACACCCAGCCAGGACCAGCTATTCCATGTAGTGTGCCAGTGCATCCGGAGTCAGTCCCTTGCCTGTGACTACCGCCCCATGCCACTCTACATAGTTATACACTTTTTTCCTTCACTGTAGGTTGACTATACATGGTGTGAAAATGTGTCCATCTTGCATAAAAAAAGATTTGCATGTTATGTCTGAAGCTTTGTTAGCCCAAGAACGCACGGCTTAAAACCTGTTAGAATTAGGAAGAAACAACTCAATTAAGTTTAGGGAAAAATTAGCTTTCACAATAAAAATATTCACTTGATAGATGTCAGATTATTGGGAGCCCCTCTCAATTGTAAAAATTAAGAAAAAACAAACAAGTCCCTGGTTTGTCAAATAAGACAGCGAAAAAGACTGTTGAGTAAGAAGTTATGTGCTCCAAAGGTACGGAGATGAAAAATTTATATTTTATTTGCCGATTATTAGAGTACATTTCAGAGTAATTTTTTCCCCCCACAATTATAGGAGTTGATTTGCTGATCCCTAATTTTTGAAGTTTTTTTTTTGTTTTCCCTTGAACTCCTTAAGTTATTTACTGAACTGAATATGGCTATATCAGTAAAGATATGGTCGCACGCACAGTGTTTTTGTTTACACTAGAACAGCGTCTTTTCCATTTGGCTGCTAATAACATGAAGAAAAAAAAACAAACAAAAAAAAACCAAGCAATAACCATGCCAAAAAACAGGGCATTTTCTATGCTTTCAATGTAGTCTGTTGACAAAGCACCCCTGGAGTTGACTTGATACTTTTTTTGTTTTAAATGATGAAAATGCTTACAGTGCACATGGCTTTTTATTTTCTATATGTGCATTTTCCCATTGAAGTAAGTAAAAAGCTTATCTAACATGACTCAGTCATTCAGATCTTCCCTTCCCCATTCCACCAACTAAACCTCTATATGGGCATGCAGCTCTTTGAAATATAAATCCATCAACACCTTTTATATTTTTCATCTGTTGCTGCATTCTCAAGTGATTAGCGGTTTTCCATTTGTATGCAAATAATTTGTAAAGTTCTCAGGCCATGACAAATCACCTAAAGAGCCATTGCCTCCAGAAGTTTTGGCGTGCTTACTCCAGCCTCTTTAGCTTGATTGATAGTGCACTGTCTGATTTCCTTTCTTTGTGCCTGATGTCACACAGTCAGCTAGAAGTCAAGCTGAAGAGGTTGGTACTGGATGGAGGCAGTGGCTTCTTAAGCGCTCTGCCACACCTAGAGCACTTCGTGCCTCCTTTGCACATGAGAATGCAGCAACAGATAGATGTAAATCCATCAGCACCTTTAAATTTCAAAGATGTGCATGCATATACAGTTGAAACCAGAAGTTTACACACACTATCTAAAAAGACACCTCTGCATGTTTTTCTCACTCTCTGACATGAAATCTGAATAAACCTTTCCTGTTAGAGGTCAATTAGGAACCAAAATTATTTATATTTCGCAAATGCCAGAATAATGAGTGAGAATGTTTTAAGGCATTCTTATTACTTTCTGCAAAGTTAAAAGTTTACATATACTAAGAGCACTATGCCTTCAAACAATATGGGACAGCCCATGTGATTATGTCATGTCTTTGGAAGCTTCTGATAGATTTATTGGCAACATCTGAGTTAGAGACACACCTGTGGATGTATTTTAATGCACACCTGAAACACACTGCTTCTTTGTGTTGCATCATGGGAAAGTCAAAAGAAATCAGCCAAGAACTCAGGAAGAAAATTGTGGACTTGCACAAGTCAGCTTCAACTTTGGGAGCAATTTCTAGATACCTGAAGGTGCCTTGTTCATCTGTATAAACAATTATACACAAGTACAAACAAGATGGTAATGTCCAGCCATCATACCACTTAGGTAGGAAGGAGGTGGGTTCTGTGTACCAAAGATGAATGTGCTTTGGTCAGACATGTGTATATCAACCCAAGAAATAAAAGCAAAAGATCTTGTGAAGACGCTGGCGGAAGCTGGTAAGATTTTGTCATTAGCCAGAGTGAAATGAGTACTGTATCAACATAGCCTGAAAGGCCACTCAGCCAGAAAGAAGTCATTACTCCAAAAGAAATATAAAAAAGCCAGATTAATGTTTGCAAATGCACACAGGAACAAAGACCTTAATTTTTGGAGATATGTCTAAAATTGCACTATTTGGCCATAATGACCATCGATACATTTGGAGGAAAAAGGGAGAAGCTTTGAAGCCCAAGAACACCATCCCTTCTGTGAAACACGGGGGGTGGCAGCATCAAGTTGTGGGGTTGTTTTGATGCAGGAAGGACTGGTGAACTTCACAAAATAGATGGCATCATGAGGAAAGAAGATTATGTGGCAATACTGAAGCAACACCTCAAGACATCAGCAAGGACCTTAAAGCTTGGGTGGAAATGAATCTTCCAAATAGACAATGACCCGAAATATTCTGCCAAACTGGTTATAAAGTGGCTTAAGGAGAACAAAGTCAATGTTTTGGAGCGGCCATCACAAAACTCTGATCTCAATCCTATTGAAAATGTATCGGCAAAGCTGAAAAGACAGGTGCAAGCAAGGCGACCTACAAACATGGCTCAGTTACACCAGTTCTATTAGGAGGAATGGGCCCAAATTCCTACCAATTATTGTGAGAAGCTTGTGGAAGGCGATCTAAAACGTTTCACCCAAGTCGTATGGTTTTTAAGGGCAATGGTACCAAATACTAATTAAATGTGTGTAAACTTTTGACTTTGCAGAAAGTAATAAAAATGCCTTAGGCTATGTGCGCACTGGAAAATGGAATTTTCTCAAGAAAATTCCGCAGGCATTGAAAGATTACCGCGCCCGCGGTAAAAAAACGCGGCAAACCGCACCTGAAAACCGCATGCGGTATTGCCGCAGTTTTGCCGCGTGCGGGTTGGTATATGTGCTTTAATGCATTCAATGCAATAAAGCACATTGAAAAAAAAAGTCATTTCATTCTGAGATCGATAGCTAGAGAAATAGACAGAAGAATAGATAGATAGATAGATAGAGTCCCTGTGAGCACACGCTGCATTTCTCACGGTCGGTAGTGTGTTCACATTACCGGCCGTGGGAAATGCCCTGTGGTTACCTCTGCTGTCTCGCTGCGAGGCTGCATTCAGCGCTGTGTCAGTTGCGGCTGGATGCAAGCATCACAGGACGTGGATTACGCCAGAGCTGTGTGTTTCGGGGGGGTTAATAAAATGGTGAACCAGGAGCTTTTTTGTGTTTTATTTAAAATAAATTATTCTTCGGTGTGTGTCTGTGTGTGTGTTTTTTCACTTTACTTACGGGTTGATCATGTCAGCTGTCTCATAGACGCTGCCATGATCAAGCTTGGACTTAGTGGCGGCGATCCACCACCATTAACTCCTTACATTACCTTGATTGCCACCGCATCACGGCAACAAGAAGAGCCGTGGACACTCCTGTACTGTCGCATAATGCATGCGACAGTCCCGGGGCAGCTGCGGCTGATATTCTCGGCTGCAGGAGGAGGGGGGACATTAACCCTGCCCCTCGCCCTCCCCAGCCTGAGAATACCGGGCCGCCGCTGTGTGCTTACCTCGGCTGGACGGTAAAAATACAGCGGAGCCCACGTGTTGTTTTGTTTTTTATATTTCCGTTTGCTTTCTATGTGTTTTCTATATGTCTGTGTCTGTGTTCTATGTCTGTGATGTCTGTGTGTGATGTGTGTGTGTGTGTGTTTACACTCTGCTCCGCTTCCTCTTCCTGTCATAATGACATCACTTCCCTGCAAACCGCAGGCAAGTGATTTACATTACCAGAGGTAAACCGCGAAATACCGCAGGGAATAACGCAGGAAAACACAATGAACCGCACAGAATTTGCTGCGTGCGTTATTCCCTGCGGGATTTCACGATTACATGGCAGTCAATGGAGTGAAATCCCGCAGCGACATTTGGAAAAGAAGTGACATGCAATTGTTTTTGCTGCGGGAATCCCGCAGCAAAACATGCAGCTGTCAAATTCCGCATAGTGCGCACAGCATTTTTTTTATTTATATTATATTCATTTTTTTTTTTCTTTTTAAGGTTGAAGGGAGACTCTAAGGCGGGCTTTGCACGTTGCGACATCGCAAGCCAATGCTGCGATGTCGCACGCGATAGTCCCCGCCCCCGTCGCAGGTACGATATCTTGTGATAGCTGGCATAGCGAACATTATCGCTACGCCAACTTCACATGCACTCACCTGCCCTGCGACCGTCGCTCTGGCTGGCGACCCGCCTCCTTCCTAAGGGGGCGGGTCGTGCGGCGTCATAGCGACGTCACACGGCAGGCGGCCAATAGTGGCGGAGGGGCAGAGATGAGCAGGATGTAAACATCCCGCCCACCTCCTTCCTTCCGTAGAGCCGCCGGCGGCAGGTAAGGAGATGTTCCTCGCTCCTGCGGCTTCACACACAGCGATGTGTGCTGCCGCAGGAACGAGGAACAACATCGTACCTGTCGCGGCATCGGCATTATGGAAATGTCGGTGAATGCAACGATGATATGATAATGACGTTTTTGCGCTCGTTCATCGTATCATCTAGCATTTACACAGTACGATGTCGAAAGTGACGCCGGATGTGCGTCACTTTCGATTTGACCCCACTGACATCGCACGTGCGATGTCGCAACGTGCAAAGCCGCCCTAAGTCCATCTAGTTCAACCCGTAGCCTAACATGTTGATCCAGAGGAAGGCAAAAAAAAAAACAATGTGTCAAATAAGCTCCAATGGGGAAAAAAATTCCTTCCTGACTCCACATACGGCAATCAGACTAGTTCCCTGGATCAACACCCTGTCATAAAATCTAATATACATAACTGGTAATATTATATTTTTCAAGACAGGCATCCAGGCTCTGCTTAAATGTTAGTAGTGAATCACTCATTACAACATCATGCGGCAGAGAGTTCCACAGTCTCACTGCTCGTACAGTAAAGAATCCTCATCTGTGATTATGATTAAACCTTCTTTCCTCAAGACGCAGCGGATGCCCCCATGTTCCAGTCGCATGCCTAGGTGTAAAGAGATCTTTGGAAAGGTCTCTGTACTGTCCCCTCATATGTTTATACATTGTGATTAGATCCCCCCTAAGCCTTTGTTTTTCCAAACTAAATAACCCCAAGTTTAATAACCTGTCTTGGTATTGCAGCCCATCCCTTCCTCTAATAATCTTGGTCGCTCTTCTATCTACCTGTAAGATTATGCTATTTATAACCTTCTATACTTTTGCTATCAAGAAAAGCATCCATTCCTCTCTTAAACTCATTCAGTGAGTTGGCCATCACCACTTCCTCAGGAAGAGAGTCCAGAGCCTCACTGCTCTTACCGTGAAGAACCCTCTTCTATGCTGATGTAGGAATTTTCTTTCCTCCAATCGAAGAGAATGCCCCCTTGATCTTGTTATAGTCCTTAGTACAAACAGATCTTGGGAGAGATCTCTATATGGCCCTCTGATATATTTGTACATATTTATTAGGTCTCCCCTAAGTCTTCTCTTTTCTAGAGTAAATAGACCTAATTTTGATAACCTTTCCGTGTATTGTAATGCACCCATTCCATTTATTATTTTAGTAGCCCGCCTCTGAACCCTTTCAAGTTCAGTAATGTCTTTCTTGAGCACCGGCGCCCAAAATTGCACACAATACTCCAATACTCTTATATTTTAAGCCTTTGTGACATGGATCTTGGCCTTATCTGTACGGTTATAAGAATAAGTGCCTCTTACTGCGCGCTGCATTATGATCATTACTAGACTTCCATATTAACCAAAAAGATGCCTTCTGCTTGACGGTTCATGTGTAATGTGTTGTGTCAGGCTCACGGTGGGTCAGTGTGTGGTATTTTGCTTAATTACTAATAAAATCTTTGCGTTTGACAGCTGATCTGGCCCAACCACTGTGACAATTTACTCTGCTTACTGCTAAACCGAGGCTCTGTGTGATCCCCCACTCTTATCTCCCTCTGTAACAGTCAAGTGTGGTATTAAGCATGATTTGTGAGCACTGGCTTGTTCCTGACATGACACCTCACTGACAGCGAGCACAAGTGACTGCAATGCAGTGTGATTAGTAAACAGATGGGCTCCCCGACTTAAATCCTGAGCATGACTGCTCTGAGAGCGCGAAATCCTCCAGTGGTTTGTATTTATAGGAACGGCCCCAAACATGCTACCCGGTGCTGCCACATTGAGCTGTCAGGAGTTCGGCCGGCGGAAACTGATATAGTGAATCCTTTCCTTACTAAAGTGTGATGGAGATCTTGCTTTTGACACCTAATTAGTATTTAGCTGGAGGTTGAAGTCATAAAAAAGCACACTGGCTGCAGAGCTTTTGTTTTTTGATTGAACGAATTGAAAAATTCCAATAATGTCTAAAAGCAATTACAGTGGAACCTTGGATTACGAGCATAACTGGTCCCGGGAGTCTGCTCTTAAACCAAGTTACTCTTATATCAAAGCGAATTTTCCCATAGGAAATAATTGAAACCCAGACAATTCGTTCCACAACCCACAAATATTTGCTGTATTTATACAAACGTATTACAGTAATACAAAATAATGTACTGTATTCATATAAAATTATAACAGTACACTAATACAAAATACTGTGCAGTACAATAAAAGCATATAAAACAAATTAAACTGCACGTTAGCTTACAATAGAATTGTTGGGGTGCGGGAGGTACAGTATAAGCAATGTGCTGCACTGGTTAGCAGAAAGAAAGTGCAATACTGTATCTATAAATGCAAATTGATAGACATGCTATATAGTATATACTGTACTGTACAATGGTATACTGTATACAGCACATATGTACAGAAAGGTACCTCCAGAGCGGATCAGAGCAATGGTGAAAGGACAGAGCCCGACGTGTGCACGGGGAGTATTTGCTCTTACTGCAAAGCATTGCTCTTAAACCAAGTTACACATTTTTAAAAAGCTTTGCTTGTCTTGCAAAACGCTCTCAAACCAAGTTACTCTTAAACCAACACTGTATACTAAAAAGTAGTCACCTGCTAAGATCTGTAGAAAAGAATAAATATTTATGCTTTAAACTAAAAGTGCATTGTCTTGTTAACAAACTTGATTAAAATGAAGGATTTAATTCAAAATTATTAATTTGTTGAATAAAATTTAACGATGACTAATGACCGGCAATCGCATGATTTTTGTCTGATAGTTGCCAATCCACAAAAGATCTTTTCATAATAGAACGTTGCCAGAATGGTCATTGGTCACAATCATATGGCCAGTCTGTATTCTTCCAATGGACAGTATAGACTAAGACTGGTATCACTGCTTTGGCATAAGTACACTGTGTGCAGAATTATTAGGCAAGTTGTATTTTATGGATTTTTTTTATTATTGATCAACAACTATGTTCTCAATCAACCCCAAAGACTCATAAATATCAAAGCTTAATATTTTGGAAGTTGGAGTGAGGTTTTTTAGATTTGGCTATCTTAGGAGGATATCTGTTTGTGCACGTAACTATTACTGTGCAGAATTATTAGGTAACTTAATAAAAACCAAATATATTCCCATCTCACTTTTTTATTTTCACCAGGTAAACCAATATAACCGCACAAAATTTAGAAATAAACATTTCTGACATGTAAAAACAAAACCCAAAAAATTAGTGACCAATATAGCCACGTTTCTTTCTGATGACACTCAACATCCTACCATCCATAGATTCTGTCAGTTGCTTGATCTGTTTACGATCAACATTGTGTGCAGCAGCCACCACAGCCTCCCAGACACTGTTCCGAGAGGTGTACTGTTTTCCCTCCATGTATATCTTATGTTTTATGAGGAACCACAGGTTCTCTATGGGGTTCAGATCAGGTGAACAAGGGGGCCATGTCATTATTTTTTCATCTTTTAGACCTTTACTGGCCAGCCACGCTGTGGAGTAGTTGGATGCATGTGATGGAGCATTGTCCTGCATGAAAATCATGTTTGTCTTGAACGATACCGACTTATTCCTGTACCACTGCTTGAAGAAGTTGTCTTCCAGAAACTGGCAGTAGGTTTGGGAGTTGAACTTCATTCCATCCTCAGAAAGGTCCCACAAGTTCATCTTTGATGATACCAGCCCATATCAGTACCCCACCTCCACCTTGCTGGCGTCTGAGTCGAAGTGGAGCTCTCTGCCCTTTACTGATCCAGCCTCTGGCCCATCCATCTGGCCCATCAAGAGTCACTCTCATTTCATCAGTCCATAAAACCTTTGAAAAATCAGTCTTAAGATATTTCTTGGCCCAGTCTTCATGTTTTATCTTATGTTTCTTGTTCAAAGATGGTCGTTTTTCAGCCTTCCTTACCTTGGCCATGTCCCTGAGTATGGCACACCTTGTGCTTTTTGATACTCCAGTAACGTTGCAGCTCTAAAATATGGCCAAACTGGTGGCAAATGGCATCTTGGCAGCTTCACGCTTGATTTTCCTCAATTCATGGGCAGTTATTTTGCGCCTTTTTTGCCCAACACGCTTCTTGCGACCCTGTTGGCTATTTGCCATGAAACACTTGTTTGTTCGGTGATCACGCTTCAAAAGTTTGGCAATTTCAAGACTGCTGCATCCCTCTGCAAGACATCTCACAATTTTGGATTTTTCAGAGCCCGTCAAATCTCTTGTCTGATCCATTTTGCTAAAGGAAAGGAAGTTGCCTAATAATTAAGCACCCCTTATATAGGGTATTGATGTCATTACACCACACCCCTCCTCATTACAGAGATGCACATCACCTGATTTAGTTAATTGGTAGTTGGCTCTCAAGCCTATACAGCTATCAGTAGGACAACGTGTATAAGAAGTATCGTGATCAAAATACTCAATAATTCTGCACACAGTATAGACAACAAGTTATAAGGAGGAAAACAAGAGCAGAGGAAGACAATGATAGAACGCCACAACAACTCCAACCACAAAACAATACAATCATCAGCAGGACTGGGATACAACCACACATAGAGCAATGTAGCTAAAGCTATAGTTGGTATGTAAAGAAAGGCTACTCTATCTTAGAGGCTGGGAGTGACTGTGATACGTCTCCTGCAACATGTGATCCCAGGGTTAACAAGTAGGCTTGCAGATATTAACTCCTGCATCCCGCTCCCTAATGAGAACACAGCTGGTCGATGTTCAAGCCTGTCTGTGTAACTCAAAAACACCAAAGGAGGCATAGTGAGGAGTGTCAGACTCTGCAGTGTGAACAGCGTCAGATGACGCCGTGACACTCGGTAAGTTTAGAGCCCAACACCTTATGATGCTTAGTCAGCTTTTTTAGTACATAGGAAAATCAACTCTTATTTCAAATTGTTATTGCAAAAAGTTGAATTATTTTGTCTTTTTTTTTAAGGCAAATTTTCAAAAATTAACAGATCAAGAAGCCAAAACTGCTAATGAGATCTATAGTGTGGACTTTTATCTTGATTGTACAGCTTTGATTGCACCAAGATGTTTAAAATTGTAGCGTGCCGTCCCAGTTATTTAGATTTTGGCTTTTGCTCCAGCCCCAATTGCGGTACTGAGGTCTTTGTCTCATAAAATGTGCAGTCAATTATCACCCCATGCGACATTTCCACAGCGCGACATTAGAATGATTTAAAATTGAATAATTAATGCAAATCAGAAATTGTGTTTCCCATGCTCATGCTGTTGCAGGGAGAGATGTCAAGATGTCTGAATCACTACCTAATAATTTATTCCTAATACGGGGGCCGTCCGGCTGCCCTTGGCGCATGTATTTTCCTGCAGTGATTTAAAGCGCCCCAATTATGTTACCCTGTTTCTTTCTAGATGGTACAGCTGCATGCTGGGTAAGAAGTGCAGTTTGGCTCCATTAAAGGAAGAGCTGCGAATACAAGGGGTAGGTTCATTTTTATACCTATTAATCCATCAATGACATTTATTATATTGAATTAGAAGATGATGGGAAGTTTCACGTGAGTCCTTAATTGTAAATCTCGCAATACCCGATGAGCAAATGTAATTCTTATGACTTCTTTATTCCTTTATGCACAGCCAACCATTCAGTTCGTACAGCTCAGGGCATCTGTACGTAACTTAATAGACACCGTTTATCAGTTGTATGATCGTCCACTGCCATCCAAAGCTCTTTAGTAAGAAGCCTGCATATTGTGTTAATGGCGCTGCTGCGTGCAGTGAGCCTCCCAGGACGCGCAGAAGCTTTAGCAGAGCTCACATGTTGCTTTACGTTTTTGCTGTCAGGCATTCACCTCTACATTTGCAATGATGGCCAGACAAGATTAAATGTCTTCCCCGTTTCCTTATCAAAGACCCTTTGCTACCAAAGCAAACTGAGCTAGACAGTTAAGTCATGATTCAGAGCCTTGTGGGAATGACTAGAAAAGGGTTCTTGGTCTGATTCTATATATCTGGAGAACACTGTGCCATGCCAACATCCAATGGTTTACTCTTAATATTATTTTTAAAGGCAATTTGTTAGCAGGATTTCTCTCCACCCCCTCCTCAAACTAACTGTGTAGCTCTGTCAAAGCCAAGTGCGGCAATAGCTTTCCATGGCCAGTGCATTCCGCTGTTAGGCTGCTTTCACACTACGTCTTTTTAACATGCGTCCTGAACGTTTTTTTAACGCAGAAACGGATCCAGTGCAAATGCGTTTTCATTTCAATGCATTTGCAATGGACTCGCGTTAACATGCGTTCACCTGCATTTGCGTGCGTTATAGTGAGGATCCAGCGACTTGCAGTTTTATAACATCTTTCAAAAACGCTACTTTTAGCGTTTTTGAGCTGCGTCCAACTTCTGCAAATTGCTGGATCCTGACTATACTGCATGCAAACGCATGTGAACGCTGGCATGCTGATAGGCAGGATCCTGCTTGCTCTACTGAGCATGCCCAGAAGCCAGCCTCCGTGATCAGTCTATCTCTCTCCTACCTCTCTGTCTCTCTCCCCCTCTCTCTCTGTCTTTCCCCCTCCCTCTCCCCCACCTGAGAGCTGCGGACACTCGTAACCAAGGTAAATATCGGGTAACCACTTATCTTAGTTACCCGATGTTTACGTTGGTAACGTGTGCAGGGAGCCCGGCTCCTAGCAGCTGCAGACGCTTGTAACCAAAGTAAATATTGGGTATCCAAGCAAGTATACCCGATGTTTACCTTGGTTACGAGCCTCGCAGCTGTCAGATGCCGGCTCCCAGTCTGGCACGTTTAGTTCCCCTCACTCCCGATCACATGACTCCAATGCCCGCCCCTAAACATCCAGTGACAGGATCCTGCAAAATAAGACATGCGTTTGCATGCATTTTTTGCTGTAAAAGCAGGATCCCCTTTTGCAGCAAAAAACCGTTCAGGACGCATGTTAAAAAGACGTAGTGTGAAAGCAGCCTTACTGAGATATCAGCGTTTCAATTGATATGCAAATGAGCCTGAAGAGCTATTGTCGATGTGAAGCACCTGTCACTCCAGCTCTATTCTTTGTCCAGTGTCCTCTTCTTGATTAAATGACAGTTCTTTTGCCTGAAATTTCACAGTATAGAGGCTTCCAGTCAAAGAGGAGTAGGCAGTAGCACCACAAAGGGAATGGAGTTGGAGTGACAGAGGCTTCCAATAAACAAATAGCTCTTCAACTTCATTGGCATATCAATTGCAACGCTGATTTGTCAGTAACAGAGGAACGGACTGGCCATTTAAAGATATTGCTGGACTTGCTTTTGAAACCACTCGATGATTTTTCTATATTTTGATGGTGGGGTTGAAAATATTGCTGAGTAGGGATGGGCAAACCTGAACTTTAAAGTTAGGGGTCGGTTTCAGATACCTACTGTCCGTGCACAAACCCTGAACAAGGACTTCTCGGGGAAATCCATGTAACTCTTTGGGTTAGGCCACCTGGATAATGATAGAAATAAAAAAAATAATAATAAAGGAATAGGAAAGAAAATAAGGAATAAAGTAGGACCATTATACTGAGGGTCCTTCCCCGCGGTTGTCACTGCTTCCCCCACCCATCAGTCAATCTCGGTGTCTGTGATTGGTTGCAGTCAGATTGTGCCACCAGTCTGTGTGACAGTGTCTGATTGGTTGGCATCACACATACTGTCTGCGTCCCTATAGTGGTGTAAAGATGTATTTAAAAAATGGCCTAGGGTCCCCCCATATTGTGATACCCAGTGCAGATAAAGCAGACGTCTACAGGCTTCAGCCCCCCCCAGCCGTGTGCTTATCTTGGCTATTTATCAAAATAAGAGGTAACTTATGCGGCTTTTTTTTATTATTTAAATTAATCATTTAAAAAAAAAAACGACGCGGTCCCCCCAATTTTGATTCCCAGCCATGACAAAGCTGGGGGCTGGTAGTCTAGAGAGTCCCATGGTTATTGGCACCCCCAGGCTAAAAATATCTGCCCACAGCAACCCACAATTGTTGCATCCACAAGATGTGACAATCCCGGCACTTTACCTGGCTCATCCCAATTGGCCTGGTGTCGTGACAATCTGGGTAATATTAGGGATAATAGGGATTAATGACAGCTCAGAACTGCCACTAAGCCCTACATTAGTAAAGGGTAGGGGTCTATGACCCCCCCTATTAATAATCCTGTAAGTGAAAAGAAATTAACACAAACACTGAAAAAAATCCTTTATTTGAAATAAAATACTCTTTCTCCAATTTATTAACCTGCTCCAAACAGCCAGGTCCGATGTAATCCACACTAGGTCCCACGATGATCTTGGCTCTGCTACTTAGCGAAGCCACAGCGGGCGGTCAGGTTCTGTAATGTGCCTGCGAACTATGACACCAGGGATCATCGTGGGACCGTGTGGGGATTATGTTGGACCTGTGTGTTTGGGGGGTTAATAAATTGAAGAAAGAAGGTGGTTTTTTTTTTTTGTATTTTATTTCAAATAAAGGAATTTTTGGTGTTTGTGTTCTTTTTTTCACTTAAAGGATTAGTCATGGTGGGGTCTCATAGATCTCTCCCCATTACTAATCTAGGGCTTAGTGGCAGGTTCAAGCTGTCATTAACCTTTTAAATTACCCCGATTGTCACTGCACCAGCGCAATTGGGATGAGCCAGGTAATGTGCCGGAATTGTCACATCTAATAGATGCAACAATTCTGGGTGGCTGTGGGCTGATATTTTTAGCCTGGGGGTGCCCAATAACTATGGGCCTCTCCAAACTTAGAATACCAGTCCCCAGCTGTTGGTTTTATATTGGCTTTGTGTCGAAATTGGGGGGACCACACGCCATTTTTAAAAATTATTTATTTAGATAATTTTTCAAAAACGCATAGGGTCCTTCTTATTTTGATACACCGCCAAGATAAGCACACAGCTGATATCTGCAGCCGGTAGCAGTCTGTTTCAGCTGCGCTGGATTTCACAATATGAGGAGACCTAATGCCATTTTTTTTCTATTTATTTATTTTTACACCACTCTAGGCACACAGACAACATGTATGATTCCAACCAATTACAGACGCTGTCTCACAGGGTAGGGGTGCGGTTTGACTGCAATCAATCACAGACGCCGGGACTGACAGTGGGCGGGGGAAGCAGTGAATATGTATGAGAAGTAATGAGCAGACCCGGAAGCAGTGTTAAAGCCGAGTGGGAGACTCGGTAAGTATAACTGTCCTGTTTTGCAGCCCCCCCCAGCGCTTTCTGCCACCATTTTACAGCACGTTTGGGTCCTCCTAGCCTCAAGTCTAGATAAGTTCACCCCTCTCTACTTTTGACAAATTATCTTGAAAGTTTCTTAAGATGGAGACTCACTGTAATGTGTATACAAATTAAAAATATCAGTAATCCTTCGGCTGTCTCGATTTGCTGGCTGTACAAGGCAGCCAGAGGGCGAGAATGTAACCTGCGTGCCACACTTTGCCCAGCTCACTTAGTCTCATAATGTAAGGCTGTATTCAGACATCCATCTGACAAGTCTGTTTGCTGCCCACGTCCATTTCTTTCTTTGATCACATACAAACCAATGGAGTTTAAAAACTGATCAGAAAAAAACAGATGCAGCGTGGAGGCAAAACTGTTGCCACCTGAGGGTAAAACAGTCTGTTTTCCACAAATGTAACCAGACGCGAGAATGTTAGCCTCAGATCGGATGCACACGCTACTTTAATAAAAGGAGTGACTGTCGGTGTATTCATATATTTCCAAGAGGAATAAAGGGAACAGCTCAATGTAGAATTTTAAGCAGTAAAAATATTTTACTAACGCAAACAAATTAGGAAAGCTTCTCTTTAGTCGTAATGTTAGAGACAAGTTCACACAAATGTGTGATTCTTCAGGACAATTTAGTCCGCAAATTGCAACAAAGCTAAAGGAGGGCACCAAGTGTTATTTATTGCCCCTTATAACCAATCACTTCTTAAATTTGGTAATTTCTTCCCTACCTGGTATATGTTGTTAAGGCCTCCTTCATACATCTGTGTCTCCGGTACGTGTGATGACCGTTTTCACACATACCAGTGACACGGACACACATAGACCCATTAAAATTAATGGGCTTGGTCACACATCCGTGTTTTCACACAGACCGTGTCTTTGCTGTTGCTTCCAGGCCCGCTCATTAAGCTCATACATATTCACTGCACTCATCGTGGACCTGGAAGCAACAGCAGCGACGTAGTAAGGTAAGTATACAAGTTCATGCTGACCGTGTGCTATCTGGATGTCGCATGGATAGCACAGGGATGGCACACGGACACACATACACACCTTCACCATGGATCATGCAGAACGTTTATGCTTTGCACGGATGTGTGAAGGAGGCCTAAGACAGTGATTACTTTACCTACCATTCTCAATTACAAGCTGGTTAGTTATGTGGATTATATATCAATTTAACCTAGGGATAGGATTAGACTGTGCATTTTTCCTGGCAAGATTTATATTCTCCAAGTATACTTTGAAATTAGTGTGGGGATTCTGGATATTTTGTATTTAAGGTAACGAAAAGATGTTTTTTCTTTTTTCGTATTACATATTAGGTTCCTAAAGTAGCACACACTGAATTTTACCAAGGTCGTACCATGCGGTGGGCACTGGCATGGAGTTTTTATGACGATGTGAGCATCCCAGTAAGTATAACAGTTTACATACATTTCTGACACCTACAAAGTTGTTGTTTTTTTTTTGCAAAACAGATATACTTCATTAGTTGACTGACATAATACATGTATCAAACCTGAGGTTGACATTGGTTGACTCTGCAATTTTCACCATAAAACTATCAGTTTGTCAAATGTTGCAGATCTGCAAGCACATATCTGACATGCTAAGGTTAGTATTCAACCTCTCCTACAGGGCGGGGAGTCGGTAAGGCAAAGTCCGACTTCTTCAACAATGGAAAATAACTAGTGATCACAAACTTAAGGCTGCTTTACACCTTACAATTAAACATACGATAACGTATGCGATGTGACCCGCCCCCATCGTATGTGCGGCACGTTCAATTTGTTGCCCGTGTCGCACAAACTATTATTTCCCGTCACACGTACTTACCCTTCCATACGACCTCGATGTGGGCGGCGAACATCCACTTCCTGGAGTGGGAGGGACGTTCGGCGTCACAGCGACGTCACGCGGCGGCCGGCCAATAGAAGCGGAGGGGTGGAGATGAGCGGAACGTAAACATCCCGCCCACCTCCTTCCTTCCGCATTGCCGGCGGGAGCCGCGGGACGCAGGTAAGATCTGTTCATCGTTCCCGGGGTGTCACACACTGCGATGTGTGCTACCTTGGGAATATTGAACAATCCGACGTGCAATTTTTAGCAAATGAACGACGTGTATGCGATGAACGGTTTTACGTTCAATCACAATCGCACGTAACTGTCTTACACTACAACACCACTAACGATGCCGGATGTGCGTCACTTACGACGTGACCCCGTCGACACAACGTTAGATATGTTGTAGCGTGTAAAGCGTGCTTTACTCTAGTAAATTGGTAACGTCATTGTATCATTGTGATTTCTCATGTATAGGGCCTTACAATGATAGCGCATACAATCTATTTATATCAAATTTTATAATCTTCCTATGAAAGGTAATAAATGAATCAATATTAGTAATTCCGACTCCACAGCCGACTCTAATAGAAGAAATACGATTCCTAACTGTGATGTTTAATTAGTGCTTGTAGTATTGTGGGTAATGCCATATGGTGGCAAATAGTTAAAGGGAAGGTGCCATCAATTTATTTTTTTTTTTTAAATAACTGAAAAATATAAATTTATTCATGTTTTAATGTCTTGTTTAAATATTATCATTTGTTTTTAATGTAGCAAAATGTGAAAATATAATTTAAAATTTAAAAAGTTTGATATGTTCCACTTTTAAACACTCAGGGGAGCAGCTGCTGAAAACCAAGTGTACAACTAGCCTGGATTACAGCTACAGTAAAAGTGGGCAGAACCTGCTCTCCTGTGTGCGATGTCACGCCTCCCCTTCTGGGTGTTTGCAAAACGATAAGGAAGGATGAAGTTTAGGGTCACAGTGCGGAGCCATTTTTGGGGACTGCAAAGTGATCTTAATATGTCTATAAAGTGTCACCAAGGACAGCTGGCACAATGCTCCATAATATACAGTGCTCCACAATACTGTGCCCCATAATATACCGTTCTACACAATACTGTGCCCCATAATATACCATGCTCCACAATACTGTGCCCCATAATATACCGTTCTCCACAATACTGTGCACCATATTATCAGTGCTCCACAATACTGTGCCCCATAATATACAGTGCTCTACAATACGGTGTCCCATAATATACTGTGCTCCACAATACTGTGCCCCATAATATACTGTGCTCCACAATACTGTGACCCATAATATACTGTGCTCCACAATACTGTGACCCATAATATACTGTGCTCCACAATACTGTGCCCCATAATATACCATGCTCCACAATACTGTGCCCCATAATATACCGTTCTCCACAATACTGTGCACCATATTATCAGTGCTCCACAATACTGTGCCCCATAATATACAGTGCTCTACAATACGGTGTCCCATAATATACTGTGCTCCACAATTCTGTGCCCCATAATATACTGTGCTCCACAATACTGTGACCCATAATATACTGTGCTCCACAATACTGTGACCCATAATATACTGTGCTCCACAATACTGTTCCCCATAATATACTGTGCTCCACAATACTGTGCCCCATAATATACCGTGCTCCACAATACTGTGCCCCATAATATACCGTGCTCCACAATACTGTGCCCCATAATATACAGTGCTCCACAATACTGTGCCCCATAATATACTGTGCTCCACAATACTGTGCCCCATAATATACCGTGCCCCATAATATACAGTGCTCCACATTACTGTGCCCCATAATATACCGTGCTCCACAATACTGTTCCCCATAATATACCGTGCTCCACAATACTGTGCCCCACAATATATTGTTATCCACAATACTGTGCCCCATAATATACTGTGCACCACAATATTGTGCCCCATAATAAGGCTATGTTCACACACTGCATTTTTGACCTGCGTTTTTGGTGCGTTTTTGCTGCAGAAATTTCTTGAGAAATTCTTGTAACCTTTCTGCAGACATTCCCCAGCCAAACCTATGGCAAAAAAAATTAGCTGTGCGCACACTGCGTTTTTTTTCTTAAGAAAATTCTTTCAGTAGATGTTCTTAAGAAAAAGAATGAGCATGTCACTTCTTTTCTGCAGCTAACTGCGTTAGTTACCATAGATAATGGCACAATAACGCAGGGAGCAACCAGCGGTAAAAACGCACCGAAAACACAAAATCGCGGTAAAAACGCAGGTGCGTTTTTGGTGCGTTTTTTAACGCAGGTGCGCTAATCCTTCACTCTCAAGAAATTTTCTTAAGAAATTTCTTAAGAAAAATCCTTTTTCTAGTGTGCACATAGCCTAACAGTGATATAGCAGAGCTATGTTAGTGTGTTCAGAGCACAGAAGCGTGTGATTTCTCTGCTTTGCTTTGAACACGGCGACGGTGAGCTGTGGCAATGTACTATAGATGTTAGGCTGCGATCACCGCTCCCCGACCCCGGAACTCGCCCCATTCATGACCTCCGCTCCCGTCACCTCCTCCTGTAAGCCTGGTGTCTCGGCAGCTTCTCCTGTCACCCCAGAGTACAGTGCCAGGAGGAGCTGTAAGTGATCAGCTAATGTCAGCTGCGATCACCGCCCCGCTGCATGTATACTCACCCCATTCCCGGACCTCCACTCCTGGCAGCTACTCCTGTCAGCCTAGTGACTCGTCAACTCCCCCTGTCATTGCTTGGGTTGCGCGAGGCACACAGCGATGACAGGGGGAAAGTGAAGCACACAACGTACGCTCTGGGCTCCACAAAGATGGTGGCGGTCTCCTCCCAGAGCTGTGATCAGGACAGCCCAGGAGGCATATCGGGTCAGAGCAGGGAGCAGCCACATGCAGGAGATGGGGTCGAAGGCCGACTATCAGCCCTTATGAACAGGGTCTGCCATATTTGAGCTAACTCTCATTACACACTGCAAATCCAAGATGGCAGCTTCCAGTTTTTGAGGAATAATAGAATTAAATAATAACTAAATAAACAATTCATTTAATTTTGTACTAAAAATAATTGATTCCATTATCATTAATACAAAAACTATAATCGCAGCACCTTCCCTTTAAATAGGATCTGACTCCGGTCTTGCCATACTGTATGTTTGTTAGTATACATAAGTATTCTGGCTTAGACAGGGGGGTAGGTGATTCACCAGTTGGCCCTTGTGCATTAGTCGGCGCCCAACCTTTGGGCAATGGCTTGGTGCACTTGATGCTCTAATGACAAAAAATTATAAAAAGAAAACACTTCATGTTTACAAAACGTCTGAGAAAAAGACAGGAGTTTTTGGTGCCTGACAATGACAATATGTGCATATACCCTAAAAAGAGGAACAGCACAAATGCTCTGCGATTGAGGAATACAAGTAATTCCTGCACCAGGAGCTTCTGAGGTCTTTTTAAAGTGGGTTTCCAGCAAAATATTTGTTAATACTCATGTTGTGAAAGTGTTTATTGGTTGGTGACGGGGACCATTAATCCTGTGAATCAGAGAATCCTTTTTTCTATTTGTGGTTGGTATTCCCGTCTCCAAGATCCCATCCCAGAATGTAGTAGGAGTAATAATAATAATAATATTAGAAAATAGTTCTAATAAGCCATGTGTATCACCTCATGTGCAGGGCATTGCAGTACCTTAGGTATCCATGGTTACGACCATGCATATACCGTGTTTCCCTGAGAATAAGCCCCACCCTGAAAATACGCTATAGTCGCAGTTCAATAATGAAGTGTCCATGCAGCTAATAAAAAAAAAGTTAAAGAATACGTCAGTACACTTCATTATAGAAAGCAGACACCCCCAAAAGAGAGAAGAAAGAAGACCCCACAGTCACACTCACCAGACGCAAATGGGAGGACCTGCAGTTGAATGCACACCCACACACATCAGATCGCGCACACACACAATCACATATCCGATCACGCACACACAGTCACACATCAGATCGCACACGCTCACCAAATCCAGCGATACCGATTGCTTCTGGCCAGCAGAAAGACCTGGGACGCAGTGTGGTGGAGCATGAGGACATGCGGGTGGAACGCATGGAGGAGCAGTCGGTGGGACGCATTGATGTGTTCCACTTGCAGGTCCTTACGCTCTACTGCACTGCGTCCCGGGATTCTCTGCTGGCCGGAAGCAATTGGTATCGCTGGATGAGGTGAATGTGTGTACGCGATTCGATGTCTGTGTGTATGAATGTGTGTGTGATTATGTCATTATGTCGGCCAGAAGCAGGGGAGGACGGCATTCAAGCATACCTGCTAGGAGCGCTTGCCAAAGATCACAGGAAGACCTGGGAGCGACGCAGATGCCTGGGGTCTGGTAAGTGTGATTTTCCTGGGAAGGGGGATCTGCATTTTTTGAGGGGTTAAACTTTCCCCCAACAGTGTTTCCCGAAGAATAATCCTTACCCCGAAATTAAACCATAGCACATTTTCCGGGGCAAAAAAAATGACAGTGACACATTTAGTTGCTAGTGGTCATAACCATGGATACCTAAGGTCCTGCAATGCCCTGCAAATGAGGTAAGCAACATAGTGAATCAAGAGAACTATACTATATTTCTAATTAGAGGTATTTGCCAATAATATTATTACACCTACTACATTGGGATAGGATCTTAGAGATGGGAATACCCCTTTAGGTGACTGGCAATAATGGAAGCCGTTATGTAAAGGTGAAAAAGGTTTCTATACCTGTCAGTGTATGTGGAAAGCTGGGTGACGACCCTTCTGGGTACTGTAGGTAATGTGGAAATGGCTGAATCAGGTATTATTATAAATGATGTTTTGGCTGCGGTGGTCGGTCTGTGTAGTAAATCACATTGATACCTTGGCCTTTATCTGACTGATTGCCTCCTATAGATATCTGTTTTCTTTGTCGCTGTCAGTATTACATGGCGGTGTATTATCCCTGATGGGACTGGCCTAACCTTTACACCGGTGGGGATATGTCGG
The DNA here is from genome assembly GCF_048569485.1 of Anomaloglossus baeobatrachus. Lineage (NCBI taxonomy): Eukaryota > Metazoa > Chordata > Amphibia > Anura > Aromobatidae > Anomaloglossus > Anomaloglossus baeobatrachus. The sequence continues at coordinate 121,114,754 of NC_134354.1, forward strand.
CTGCGCTCCATACTTAGTAGTTTGTCCAATCTTTGCACACCGCCTCCGGGTGAACATGCTCTCTGCCCTGCGTCTGATAGCCACCTATTGTACAGCCGGCTTGTGACAGACTGCCCTGCTAATGCCCATTTGTCTGGAGGATTAGACATGCACACTGAATTTTCTGGGCTTAACAAATTAAAAAGGCATTAGCTGCCAGCTTCTATCACACTATCAGCATAATCACGGGCCGGTGTGAAACAATGAAAGTACCATGGTGTCTTGGGCGACCTGTCAGACCTCCTTTAGTAGCCTGGGCTAGTGAGTAGGTTGTTTATCGATTTCAAGACTTTTCTTTGTTTTTCTTCACGTGGGTTGGGGGTTAACTGCAGATGTCTAGCCTGGCAATTACAATTCAGAGGGTTGGCATTAAATTGGTATGATTGTAAGCAGCCAGTGAAAGGTCTGAAAGGATGACTAACTGTGATTTCAAGCCGAGCGTGGCTTGATAAAATTGATTGTTTGTGCAGCTCGTCTCGCCATTTACAGCTGTCTTCTTACATTTTATTCCTCTTTTTTTTTTCTTTTTGTTAGATGTGTAATCTTAAGCATGTATATTCTTAAGATGTTCAGCTTGTAGCTTTTAATGGGAAAACACTTAAATCTTAAAATAAAATATCCTAGCTTTATACCCCCGGCTTGTCAATGACAGACGATGGCTGCCCTCTAAGATGCACCCCTGCGGCTCTCAGGAAGGGGAGCACGGCATTACTGGAGATTTGCAGCATAATTTAGATGTTAAAAGGTGACCTCAAACCTGCACCTGCTAATGCTCCTTATTATCGCGGGTTAAAGAGTTCTTATAGATTTACACCAATGATTCCACGTCTCTGGTGCCAAAATCAGGAATGTAGTAAAGCTGTGACTTTGTGCCTCACATGCTTATCGGGAATAAATTCTATTATTCGGTATGTCATTCTAATTATTCTTTTACATATTGTTTAACTACTATATCCAATAATTAAGAGAATAAGTCGCACACTCCATACTACCATTCTCTCCTTCTTCCCTGCTGTCATGTTCCCATGGCCTCCAAATAGAGCCTAAAAATCTACCAGCTTTTTGCATCTCTATCAGAACAGCATAATGTAGGGGAAGAGACTCTAATTCCAGCGATTTATTACTCACTGGGCTTCTTGCTGTGCTTGTGATGAAAATCTTACAGTTCTCAGAATGCTGAGCTCAGTATGTCCCCACCCTCACCACTGATTAACAGATTTCTGTGCACACTGTGCATAGGCAGAAAGAATCAGTGGTGCGGGTGGAGTTATACAGAGCATTAATATGAAGGACTAAATGGCAGCAAGTTTACTAGTCCTCTAATATAATCTTCTTCTGATAAATGGCAGCAAGTTTACTAGTCCTCTAGTATAATCTCCTCCTGTTAAATGGCAGCACATTTACTAGTCCTCTAATATAATCTCCTCCTGATAAATGGCAGCAAGTTTACTAGTCCTCTAGTATAATCTCCTCCTGTTAAATGGCAGCACGTTTACTAGTCCTCTAATATAATCTCCTCCTGATAAATGGCAGCAAGTTTACTAGTCCTCTAGTATACTCTCCTGATAAATGACAGAACGTGTACTAGTCGTCTAATATAATCTCCTCCTGATAAATGGCAGCAAGTTTACTAGTCCTCTAGTATAATCTCCTCCCGATAAATGGCAGCAAGTTTACTAGTTCTCTAATATAATCTCCTCCTGATAAATGGCAGCAAGTTTACTAGTCCTCTAATATAATCTCCTCCTGATAAATGGCAGCAAGTTTACTAGTCCTTTAGTATAATCTCCTCCTGATAAATGGCAGCACGTTTACTAGTCCTCTAGTATAATCTCCTCCTGATAAAACTGTGATTATCAAATCTACAGCACTTTAGTTATTTAATGGGGTTGTCTAGTTTAAGGCTACATTCCCAAAATTAGTATTTTTCAAGTTTTTGATGTTGCTGATTTTAAACAATTTTTATTCATTTATTTATTTTTTTGCACCTTTTCACTTAATATGGTTACTTGTTTTTTCTTGGTGTGTTTTTACATGCGCTCTTACCATGTTTTTTATGCTGCTGCGGGTTTTGTCTCTTGTTGGTAAGTCATGTTATAAATAAAGCTGCTCTGTGTTTGATACTTCTTGGTATTTGGCTTTGACAAAACTTTATTACCACAGTCATGTGCGGTTTACATATATATGCGCATATTACATTCTTATATGCGTTTTTTACCTGTGGATTTTCCATATCGAATGTCAATTTTATGGGAAAAATCCACACATAAACCTCATTATATCCAAGAGAGAAAGTCAGTTTACACAGAGCAATAAAAAAAGCACAGTGGGCAGGAGATTTCACTTTGCTCAATCTGTAACACGCTGGGTGAAAATGCCCTGCGTCAAAAACTCATTGTGGAAACTTTTCCTTAGAGATAGTCTGTAATCACTCTGTGGCTGCAGCGCATGTGAACGCATATGCACATAAGGGAATCGTGACATTGTGCACATTGCACATTATTACGATTGGCAATCTGAAGTCACATGGACAATAGAAAACAGATGCAGAATATAGATAAATATTATTGTCAATAACGACTAAGCTGATCTGTTGAAAAACTGACTTGAGAGCACGATTATACAGGGGATCACGTCCCTTACACTACACAGATGAGTAAATGTTTCCTTCACATTTGGAGTTGGTTTGCTCCAGCTATAGACGCCTCTCCACACATGGCTGGCTTACAAATGGAAAGTTTGTAACTTAGATTCAGGTCGTCCTGGAACTGGAAACTTTGATGCCAGCGTGGATTATGCATAATGATTTAAAACATCATCTATTTTAATTTAAAAATATTGTAAGAAGACATCATCTGCAGAAGAACGTTGTCATCTCATTATTGTGATTGGCTCAAATCTTTATGCTAATTAAAAGTCTGCAACAGAATAAAATATGCAGCCTTGGAAAGTGTGAAAATATTCACACAAGCTTTGAGACATAAAGTTGATGTTGCACAGCACTGGTTGGACATGTTTGGCGTGTGTACCACGGCCGGCATGGGTCATGTTTTCCTGGCACACTGGATACGTGGACCTAAAATCATGAAGCAATTGGCTAAAGTTTCAATCACATTGACAGCTCGATTGTGCTGGGTGTAAAAATTATGTAGTTTGGATGACACTGTGGTCGAAACTTAGCTGGCCAGTGGCTGCACACCGCTCTGTGAGAGGGAATTAATAGCGCTATATAAGTGAGTAAAATAAATAAATAAATGTACGACCCAATAAACTCACTTTGCAGCCCAGACACTGCTCTGTGCAGCTCAGGCAGAAGCCATGGATTTCAGCGTTTTGAGCAGTCGGTGACGGTTTGGGTCTGAGGCCTCTTTCACACGTCCGTGAAAAACCAAACACGTTTTGCACGGACGTGTAAAAGGTGCCGTGATTTTTGCACATGAGTGTTCTCCATGTGCTATCCATGATAATACACATAGAACAGGAACTTTATGCTCACCTGTCCCTGGCGCTGCTGTTCGTGGTGCTGATGTCTTCAGCTCTGCGGTCTCCGCTCCTGCTGACTTCCCCGCTGCTGCTGCTGCTTCCGGTCCTCAGTGCAGTGAATATGGGATGAGCATAATAAGCAGGAGTCGGAAGCAAGTGACAGCAGGGCTGAAGACAGCAGTGCTGGAGAAGGTGAATGTAGAAATTAATTTTATTTCACAGAAACGTGGTTTTCTCCGTGCGGTCCGGGTGACACCCGTGCTGCCAGAGAAAAGAAAAACGGACATATCTACGTGTGGACCACACAGACACACGGTCTATGTGAAAACACACATGTGTGCGCAGACCTATTGATTTTAATTGGTCTGCGTGTGTCAGTGTCTCCGGTACGTATGAAAACGGACATCACGTACCGGAGACACAGGTGTGTGAAGGGGGCTAACACAGAAGAGCAACACTGTGCAGTGCCTGGAGTGTGTAAAACCTTTTAGTCCATGTGCACACATTGCATTTTTTCAGCACAGTTTTGGCACACTACGCACACGTTGCTTATTTTCTTCTTGCAGATTTAAATCTGCGGCATGTCAATTCTTGCAGCGTTTTTGCTGCAGATTTCACCCATTCTACTGGGTAAAGAACAATCTGTAACAAAATACGTAAAAGAAAAAAAAAACTTGTGTATTTTATGCAGCAATTTTCCTGAAAACACATTAGGATTTGTGGCAGGTGCATGTACACTTTAAAGGGCCCGTTACACGCGTCGATTTATTGTGCGATAGCACCCGCCCCCATCGTTTGTGCGGCACAGGCAATTTGTTGCCCGTGGCGCACAAACTAGGTCACCCCTGTCACATGTACTTACCTCCCAAACGACCTCGCTGTGGGCGGCGAACATCCTCTTCCTGAAGGGGGAGGGACGTTTGGCGTGACAGCGACGTCACACAGCTGCCGCCCAATAGAAGCGGAGGGGCGGAGATGAGCGGGACGTAACATCCCGCCCACCTCCTTCCTTCCGCATTGCCGGCGGCCGCAGGTAAGCTGCAGTTCATCATTCCTGAGGTGTCACACAGAGCAGTGTGTGCTGCCTCGGGAACAATGAACAACCGGCGCGCAGACGGACGTTCGATTTTTTTGAAAATGAGCGACGTGTCAAAGATCAACGATAAGGTGAGTATTTTTCCACGTTCACACTCGCTCGTAGCTGTCACACGCTACGATATGTCAAACGATGCCGGATGTGCGTCACTTACGATGTGACCCTGACGACATATCGTTAGATATATCGTAGCGTGTAACGGGCCCTTAAGTCTTTTAGGTGTAGAAATAGAATGTAGGAAACAGTAATCACATAAATTGTAAGACCATTATCAACGTAACCACAACTAGGCCAAAGTAGTCATCTGGCCTAAAATCACAATATCCAAGTCCCATCATAGTTTGTGTTGGGCTGTGTTCCCATGCTGAGTTTTTGATGTTGCAGAACTTCAGCACCATTTCTGCACCTATTATTTAAATTGGGGTACTTGCGTTTTTTCATTGCAGTTGTGTGTTTTTCTAAGGCCTCCTTCACACGTCCGTGTCTCTGGTACGTGTTTGGTCCGTTTCCTCACGTGCCGGAGACACGTGCACAAGTAGACACATTAAAAGCAATGGGTCTGCGCTCACGTGCGTGTTTTGCCATGGTCCGTGTAGAGCATACGTGCGCTCGTGTGCTCCACACGTAAACATGTCTGTTTTTCTCCAGCATCATGGGTGTCACACGGACCGCACGGATGTGATCCGTGTGACACACGTCGGAAAAAACACGTGTCTGTGAATTAAAAGGAATTTCTATACTCCCCTTCTCCAGCGCTGCTGTCTTTGGCCCTGCTGTCGCTTGCTTCCGACCCCCGCTCATTATGCTCCTCACATATTCACTCCACTGTGGGCCCCGGAAGCAGCAGCGGGAAGTCGGCAGGACCAGAAACCGTAGATCAGCACCATGGACAGCAACGCCAGGGACAGGTGAGCAGAAAGTTCCTGTTCTCCGTGTGATATCATGGATACCACACTGAGAACACACGTGTGACAAAACACGGCACACAAACGTGCGTAATTTTCACGGATGTGTGAAAGAGGCCTTACATGTATTTTTATTACGTTTTTGACTGTGATTTTTGTCTCTCTTTGGTATGTCTTGATTTAAATAAAGCTGCTTTGTTTTTGATACTTCCTGGTATTTGGCTTTGAGAAAACTTACATTACATGCGTTTTTGATGCGTTTGCACAGCGGGAACACACTAGAAGAGCATATGCGTTTTTTTACCTGCGGCTTTTCTGCATCTGATGCAATTTATGGGGAAAATCTGCACAGAAAACTCAGTGAACCCGCAAGAGACATTGACATGCTGTGGATTGGAAACCTGCACCACATGTCAGCTTACACCGAGATTAAAGTGGCCAGGAGATTTCTATAGATCCCATTCACTTTGCTGTGACTGTAAGACGCTGCATTTCTAACAAAAACTCATTGTGGGAACGTAGCTTGAAATAACTTTTTGCATGGCACAGTTTTTTTATCTTTCATTATTTTATTTATTCTTTAAATCCACGCACCATACAGAAAAAGTTGCTGTGTAGTTTATGTAATGTGAAGTAAACTATAGCCTCGCGGTAGGGATTTGATTTAATAGTGCAATATTATGGACAAAACACTAAAGTACATGAAATAATCAAAATATACGAGTCTCAGTTACCATAACATTCTCCTTCATTGTCGTGTCTTTCAAGGACAGTATGTTCTGTGCCCCTGTAGTGTTTGTCTCCTCCTTCCCTTCGCTGCCCTGTTTTACATTATCCTCCCATCTTTGTTCTTGCTGTTAGGTAACTAGCTGCTGCAGCAGAAGGTCGGGGCCACACGGCGGACTACTGCGATCCTCGCATGATACTCGGCTCACGCTCGCAGCACAGCAGGAGCCAAGTGTCATGCGAGTGTCACTGCGACTGAGGTCCGATCTTGCGATCGAACCACAGCTGCGGGGGGACAGGCCGGCACTGAGGAGGGGAGGGAGGGCTTTATCTCCATCTCTCCTCCGTTGCCAGCTATTGCCATTCTCGAACTGCACTCGCAGTACACCAGTGTACTGCGAGTGCAGTGCGATTTTTTTTTTTTTTTTTTTTTTTTTTTTTTTTATCTTTTTTTCTCTCGCCCCATAGACTTGAATGGGTGCGAGAGAAACAAGAATCGCATTGCACCCGCAGCATGCTGCGACTGTTTTCTTGGTCCGATTAGGGCTGAGAAAATAATCGCTCATGGATGCTGGCACATAGGCTAATATTGGTCCGAGTGGAATACGATGTTTTATCGCATTCCACTCGCTCCGATTTTCATGCCGTGTGTCTTAGGCCGAAATCTTACTTTGGTCTAGATTCACAACTGCAGTTATTTTTAGTGAAGTACAGGAATACAGTCAGAGCCAGAAATATTTGGACAGTGACACAAGTTTTGTTATTTTAGCTGTTTACAAAAACATGTTCAGAAATACAATTATATATATAATATGGGCTGAAAGTGCACACTCCCAGCTGCAATATGAGAGTTTTCACATCCAAATCGGGGAAAGGGTTTAGGAATCATAGCTCTGTAATGCATAGCCTCCTCTTTTTCAAGGACCAAAAGTAATTGGACAAGGGACTCTAAGGGCTGCAATTAACTCTGAAGGCGTCTCCCTAGTTAACCTGTAATCAATGAAGTAGTTAAAAGGTCTGGGGTTGATTACAGGTGTGTGGTTTTGCATTTGGAAGCTGTTGCTGTGACCAGACAACATGCGGTCTAAGGAACTGTCAATTGAGGTGAAGCAGAACATCCTGAGGCTGAAAAAAAAGAAAAAATCCATCAGAGAGATAGCAGACATGCTTGGAGTAGCAAAATCAACAGTCGGGTACATTCTGAGAAAAAAGGAATTGACTGGTGAGCTTGGGAACTCAAAAAGGCCTGGGCGTCCACGGATGACAAAAGTGGTGGATGATCGCCGCATACTTTCTTTGGTGAAGAAGAACCCGTTCACAACATCAACTGAAGTCCAGAACACTCTCAGTGAAGTAGGTGTATCTGTCTCTAAGTCAACAGTAAAGAGAAGACTCCATGAAAGTAAATACAAAGGGTTCACATCTAGCTGCAAACCATTCATCAATTCCAAAAATAGACAGGCCAGAGTTAAATTTGCTGAAAAACACCTCATGAACCCAGCTCAGTTCTGGAAAAGTATTCCATGGACAGATGAGACAAAGATCAACCTGTACCAGAATGATGGGAAGAAAAAAGTTTGGAGAAGAAAGGGAACGGCACATGATCCAAGGCACACCACATCCTCTGTAAAACATGGTGGAGGCAACGTGATAGAATGGGCATGCATGGCTTTCAATGGCACTGGGTCACTTGTGTTTATTGATGACATAACAGCAGACAAGGGTAGCCGGATGAATTCTGAAGTGTACAGGGATATACTTTCAGCCCAGATTCAGCCAAATGCCGCAAAGTTGATCGGACGGCGCTTCATAGTACAGATGGACAATGATCCCAAGCATACAGCCAAAGCTACCCAGGAGTTCATGAGTGCAAAAAAGTGGAACATTCTTCAATGGCCAAGTCAATCACCAGATCTTAACCCAATTGAGCATGCATTTCACTTGCTCAAATCCAGACTTAAGACGGAAAGACCCACAAACAAGCAATACCTGAAGGCTGCGGCTGTAAAGGCCTGGCAAAGCATTAAGAAGGAGGAAACCCAGTGTTTGGTGATGTCCATTGGTTCCAGACTTAAGGCAGTGATTGCCTCCAAAGGATTCGCAACAAAATATTGAAAATAAAAATATTTTGTTTGGGTTTGGTTTATTTGTCCAATTACTTTTGACCTCCTAAAATGTGGAGTGTTTGTAAAGAAATGTGTACAATTCCTGCAATTTCTATCAGATATTTTTGTTCAAACCTTCAAATTAAACGTTACAATCTGCACTTGAATTCTGTTGTAGAGGTTTCATTTCAAATCCAATGTGGTGGCATGCAGAGCCCAACTCGCGAAAATTGTGTCACTGTCCAAATATTTCTGGACCTAACTGTAGATACAAGTGAGAAGAATCAGTCTTTCATATACTTTACCTTTTATATGTATCTTCACTTTGACTAAATGAAAAACTGTATCAAAAAGTCTGTGTGAGTTTAGCCTCACTACTCCCTATATAAGTCCAGACCGGGAAGCCTAAAACATCAGCCTCACCCTGCCAACACAATCACTGGTCTGTTTTATTCAGGTCTTTATTTGTCAAGCTCCTTTTACTAATTTTATTTCTGCAAGTAAAGGAATTTGAAGCTTTCGATGCTGCGTGTTGTTTTTGTTTTTTTGTTGTTTTTTTTTATCTGATATCATTGGTACAAAACTGCTCTCGAAATGCAATAGATAGGGGCATGCTGAGGGTTTAAAATAATCAGCGTAATCCTTAGAAATATCATTAGGTTTTGAGTGAAAAACGTGAACTCATTTTTTCCCCAGTCACTTATATATAACATGTCTGCAAAGAAAAGCACAAGCCTAAACACAAAGAATAAATGTGGATCAACAATCTTAAAGAAGCTTTCCCCCCAAAAAAATCTATTTTTGAGCTAAATCACAAACTACAAAACAGATCCCTCCAACACTGGGCTGAAGCTGCCCACACAATCGGATGGAAGTGTGGCCCCGTCTTCCTCTAATGCATATTTAGTATATGCTCCTTTCATACACCTTTTCGGTGTCCATTTACTGTAAGCACAGAGAAAGCTCCTGGGATACACATTAAAACCAGACTTAGGCTATGTGCGCACTAGAAATGTGAAGTTTCTCAAGAAAATTTCTTGAGAAACTTCTGGGAGTGAAAGATTTCTGGACCTCCGGAAAAAATCCGCACCAAATCCGCATGCGGATTTGCCGCGGAATAGCCGCGAATTTGCCGCGATTTTCCCGCGGGTGGTTCCCTGCGGATTTTGCAGGCTGTACTGCCGAAATCCGCAGGGTACCTGCGGAAAAGAATTGACATGCTCATTTTCTCAAGAAATTTTCTCGAGAAATTCTTCTCAAGGAAATTTCTTGAGAAAAATGCGCACAGCTATTTTTTTTTTCTCCTAGAATTTGCTGGGAAATGTCTGCACAAAGATTGCAGACATTTCTCAAAAAATTTCCGCGGCAAATCCGCAGGTAAATCCGCGGGTAAAATGCACTAGTGCGCACAGAGCCTTAGACATTCATTTACATGATGAGGCCAGTTAGGCCTCTGAAGAATTGAGTGTCTGATCAAAATCGGCAATGGCATCTGAGTTGGTCAGATTTTCACAGACTGTTCCGAGAAGGAGGAGAAGGTGCATGTATGAGAACTGGTGAAACCTGGACCAAACCAGCTAATGAAATTCGGTCAGTTTTTCTTGTTCGTGAAAAAAAACAAATCTTTTTTTCTCTTTTTTACTCAAGCAGGAAGACGGTAACTTTTTATTAAGAAGATACAGGACTATGTAGATAGGTGCCCAGATAGGGTCCTGATCCTTCATATAGTACTGAAAGAATCCAGCACTCAAACAGCAAAACATGTTTGCAAGAAATTCAGTTCATATCCACTGCATCACCAATGCTGTGTGAGTTTCAATGGTAAAGGACTGACCGACACGTTAACAATATCCGTCACACACCATTAATTTGGATTAAGGCATTGAATTTCTTGGAAACACATTTTGCTGTTTGAGTGCCGGATTCTTTCAATACTGTAACTTTTATTATTCATTGACATCTAGTAATGTATTAGTTAGAATAGGAGGATCTCTGAAGTATATAGTCTGACTTCTGTGTGTCATATTTTTCTATATGGATCTCCATAGACTTTAATGGTCGAGTCTGATCTGCACTATGGATGAGAATAGGGCATGCTCTGATTCTCGCAGAACGAAGACATGGACCCGTTTTTTTAAAAACGTATGTGTGTATGAATCAGTGAAACTCTATGGGTTCATGTGTGGTCCATAATAACAGGTGTGAATGCAGCCTAATGGCCAGATCCTGAGCGGCTTCTCCCCTCTTTGTCCATTACACAGACAGGTCTATGCCTTATACACACATATAGGGAGACCTCGGTCTAGGGGAGCATGGCATAGAGAAGCCACCAGGACCTGCCTCTTGGATCAGTCATCCTAGAGGATCATAATGTTTCAAAGTAACATTCATGGCTCCAAAAAAAAGCGAGCCGGTCTCCAATATGCTGCCTGTTGTTTGGGCAGTATGAATCAGTTGACAGTGTAAAAAAAAAAAAACCCCAAACCTTAACCAAGCATGTGTTATATGTCTGTGGATGGATTATAGTACACGCTGAAGTCCTCCAGGATCTTTGATCCTAGATAGAGCTAGTGAGAAAGAAAAGCATTCCATGTCCTCTAATGACAGCTGGCAGGGTATACACACTAGATTATGGATACATCCTACCATAGAGGATACAGCCCTGAGGCAATATAATCTGCTTTGTTGCATGGTTTATATAGAGACATATATATTAGACATGCAGATTATTCTCCTGTTTCTGTGTTGGTGTCTTAATCTAATGGGAATATAGTTCAGATGATGAAAGGGCCCTTTAAAGTGCGCACAATCAGGAGGGTAGAGCATGGTGCCACGTGCACACTTCCTATGAAAGCTCTGGGGATCGGTACCTGTGTAATATGCTCCCGTGCCAGCTGTGTTACAATGTGCAATAGCAGCACATAGCTGAAAATGCTGAGTGTGGACTCCAGATCGAAGATTGTGTTCAGGCCACAACACCACAAAGTGAAATTCTACCGCATATCAGCACAACCATCTGAAAATAAACCCCCTGTCGTCTGTATGTTTGCACAGGGAAGGGAATCCAGAAGTTTGCAGTTATGATCTGCTGGATTTGTGCCTTTCAGACATTCCAGTTCTTATTTTTGTAAGGATACGTGGGTTTTCAGTGCCGTTCTCATGTTTGAGTTGGAGATCTAGTGTAACGGCCATAGATGTGAATGTTATCATTAGGTCCAATTAATTGTGTGACCCTATATATATATATTCCTCGGCACCTGTGCTGTCTGCACAATGGTGCACGTGGCCGGTGTTCTGCTTCACCCCTATGTTAGCTTATGTGTAATAGCTTAGCAGTCAGTCCCCTGCATGGTAACCTCGTCCAGTCACATTGTGTGAACAAGGTGTCATATCTAAGGACTCGCACACAAGTAACAATGAGGACTCAGCTGTGTGCCGGGTCATATTTGCAGACATTACAGATTTATTTGTATAGAGCTCTGTCTTTTGCATGAACAGGCATGGGTGGATGCAACAATTGTAGTTGTGTGGGTCCATCTAGTGGTGGATTTTCAGAACTGCACCCATAAAAGTACTTTCTATTTTTTAGCAATTGAAAATCACTGTTTGAATGATCTGTTCCTGCAGTCTCACGTGCATACAGAAAACAGTCCTATCGATTTGGCAACGGAGGACCAACTAATATTGGAAAAATACCTATTTCTGGTTTATTACCGCACCCACATATCATGTAATACTTTAATAAGTGCAGTGTAAAAATGTTGTGATTTTCCAGTTAAAATGGACTCATTTTACCTTTAAAATAAATAAATAGTTGAGTTCAGAATTATTCTGGCGCGTTCACACAGGGAAGATTCACTGCAGAATGTCTGCAGATTTCACAGGTGGAACGTCTGCTGCATATTACAGCATTATTGTGGATATTGTTTTTTCCCAAATCTCATCAGCATGCTGCATAAAAAAATAGCTAAGGAGTAGAGCAGATGTAAAAACAGCAGCACTTCTAATTATGCTGCAGATTTTCCCTTTGTATTTCTGCATAATGCTACAATATCGGCAACAAATCCACATACAGCTTTTGGAGATTTGTCGTAAAATTGACAGCTGGTTTTAAAACCCAAACCGATCATCAGGGTAAATTTTCATTTTATTTTTACCCAAACTAAATCTGCAAGTTTGACAATTTTGGTGCAGGTTTGACCATAGATTTCACTGCTCAACAATGAATGACGCCAGCGGTGATGATCCACGTTCTGCAACTTATAGGGTGCGCTAAAGATCAGGAGAGCAGCAGCATCCCAACAATCAGATGCCATTTTTTTTATTTATTTTTTTACAATGCGAGTAAATGGAGTTTAGGACCCCATTTACCAACATTGTACTGGACTTTGTTGCTAATCTCAATGCCGATTCCCATATTGAGTTTCATTCACAGAGGCAATTTACATCAGTATCTAAATAAAGGACATTCATTCCAATATTTAAAAAAAACACAAACTGCTTTTTTTTTTTACTAGTATATATCTTTTTGTCTTAATACAAACCCTCATTTGTGAAGATTGGTAGGTTTGTATGGGTTTTCAGGCTTTCAATAAAAGTATGAATATTTTTTTCTTTTTTATACGCTGACAGCAAGCCTCCTGACGTTAGAGGTTTTCTGGGACTTTAAGGGTATGTGTGCACGTCTGCGTTCTGGTTGTCAAATATTCTGCAGCGTTTTGTCACTGCATGTGCGTTTCGAAAAGCTGCGTTTTGGAAGTATTTTGAATGCAGAATTCATGCGTTCTGGATGCTTGCTCTGCCACAGACAGTGGGAAAAGCATCCAAAACTCACAAAAGTGACATGTTGCTTTTTAGAACGCAGTGATTCAGCAAAAAAATTCAGCGTTCTAAAACGCAACGTGCAGATGGATTATGCACAATCTTCATAGATTGTGCTGGGGACGCAGGACGCATGCCTTTACGCTGCAGTGCAATACGCAGCGTAAAGGCATGCAAAACGCACACGTGCGCACACAGCCTAATACTGATTGCCCATTAGGTTATGTGCGCACACTGCAGATTTGCTTCTCCAGCGAAAAACACACCCTCTGGCAGAAAAACGAACCAAAAACGCATGCGGTTTTACATGTGTTTTTGCCCCTCTGGGTTTTTTTTTTAACATTGTCAATGGCAAAACTCAGGAAAATACGCAGAAAACAAGTGACATGCTGCTTCTTTTTGATGCAGAAAATTTTCAGCAAAACCTGTAAGGAAAAAAGAAACAACGTGCACACAGCATTTTGGATTTCTCATAGACTTTGCTGGGAAGGACTGCAGGAAGGTTATGAAAACAAACTGCACCAATTCTGCATCCAAATCCGCTTAGAAAAAGTCAGTGAGTGCATAGGGCCTTATAAGCATTGGCCATCATATGTTCAGTTTTCCTCCAGTTCTGCTACTCGACAGCTTTTATTTTAAGCATTATTGTTCTGAATCTTTCTTATCCCCTTTCTAAGATCACATGAATTTAAGCACACACAAGTTTTTACGTCTTATGGCTATGTGCGCACGTTGCGTAATTACATGCAGTTACGCTACGCTTTGTAGTGCAGCGTAACTGCATGCGTCCTGCGTCCCCTGCACAGTCTATGAAGATTATGCAGGAGCCGTGCGCACGTGGCGTATTAGTGTGCAGTGCTTTGGCTGCTGCCCGAAGCGCGCGTTCTAAGAAGTGACATGTCACTTCTTCCGTGCGCTTTGCCTGCAGCCCCTGCTCTGTCTATGGGAGGGGCTGCAGTCAGAGCGCATGGAATCGGCTTTTTTTTTTCACTACGGACATTTTCTGCAGCGATTTGAAGCGCACGTGTGCTCTTCAGATCGCTGCAGAAATTTCTGCAGTGACTGTACGCAACGTGCGCACATAGCCTATATGTTAAAAGGGAAGAGTGTACATTTTGGGCTCGTTGACCACCCTGTAATGTAATCCATAGAAAGGACAGGGGTTAGTAACCTGTGACGCTCCAGCTGGTTTCAAACCTCCAGGTACAGTATACTCAGCTTGTCAGGTGGCTCTCGGGTCACATTGGGAGTTGTAGTTGTACATGGAGTGCTGAAGGGTGCTGCTGCCTTAGTGAACACCTGACTAATCGTCACTACACAGATACTACTGGTTTTCTCATGAGGTTCTGAACTATTACTGATCATATTGCTTTTCTGATAAAGACCTGTTGGTGTAAAAATATTACTCAAGAAATGTTATGCACCATACTTTCAAAAACTATTTCCATATACAGCAGTTTGCAAAAGTTTTTGGCAGTTGTGGGGAAAAATGCTACAATGTGAAAAAATGGTACCAGTGTTTGGATCAGGGTGTCATCGGTGTACAGTCCATGTGTACATTTATCGGTCATCAGTGTTTTTCACAGATAGGTCAATATATAAATGATAAAGCTTCTTCTATCCTTTTCAGTGTTAAACTGATGCCATCCTTGTGGTGTACATGTTTTTCAGAAACCCATAGTTTTGCATTGGCCATTGTCATCGGTGCTGTCAGAAAAAACGGACTTGTCTCTGTGTTTTGCACTGGCACTTGGTCCATGTAAATACATAGACGAGTGTAGCTTCGTAGATTAAAATGGATGCGTGCTGTGTCCATGTTAAAAACGGATACAACACGGGCATGGGAATGAGGCCTAAGAAAGCTTTCAAAAATAGATGTTAATAGTTTATTTTTATCAATTAACAAAATGTAAAGTGAATGAACAAAAGAGAAATCTAAATCACATCAGTATTTGGTGTGACCGCAATTTACTTTCACTACAGCACAGCATCAGTTCTTCTGGTTACCCATAGGCAGATTGTTCCAAATATCTTAGAGAAGTAACCCCATATCTTCTGTGGATGTAGCTTGCACAAATCCTGCGATCTCTTCATGTCATCCCAATAATACTCAATGATGTTGAGATCAGATTTCTCTGGGGGCCATATCATCACTTCCAGGACTTCTTGTCCTTAATTATATTTTCTGTTTGTTTGGGGTCGTTGTTCTGCAGCACAATTAATTTAAAGCCAATCAGACACCTCCCTGATTGTATTGCATGATGGATAAGTATCTGGCTGTCTAACTCTGCATTGAGGACACCATGAATCTTGAACAAATTTTCAACCCCATGTGCTAAAGTGCTGCCCTAAACTTGCAAGGAGCTTCCACCGTGCTTCACTTTTGCCTTCAGACACTTATTGTACTGCTCTCCAGCCATAAGGGGATTAAAATGATTTCTGTTACATATATTTATGTATATATTTTTTTTTTTTTTGCTACATTCTTTTATGAAGCCCACTTCTAAGCAGACATCTCTAAATAGTAGCTAAGTGTAGCTGTGTCCCACTGGTTGCTGCCAGTTCTGAGCTGATGGCACTGCTGGACATTATCTGATTCCATTGTTAATTTAGCATGATTTGTCCTTCATCTGCTGCAGAAAGTTTCCTTGGTTGACAACTGCATTTAGTATATATAAAAAAAAAAATATACATACTCCTGAGTAAGGCAATCCATGTTTACATTTCCTCTCTAATTGGTAAAGAGGGTGATGCCATGAAGAAATGTTCCCTTTGCATCTTTCTCACTGCTCCACTCTTACACCAAATTAAGAAGGAAAACATTTCATGCCGCTGCTTTCCGAATTAAAGCAAATGCTGTGCCTCAAATTTCAGGCTCCGTAATTGAAACAGAATTGTAATATTCTTGTCATTAGCAGTATACATTTCATGCCTTGAGCTATTTTTTTCCTTCCTGTACAAGAGTCTGCTTACTTTACTATCATTCATTAATAGCAGTTTTGAAACAGAATGGGTCTATCTGCCCAATGTGGGCCATTTTTTGTTTTCCTCAGTTCAATAGCAAAATATACACTTGTATACAGGCAGATGCTTATCTATCATGTAGTACCATCAGGGAGGCGTCTGACTGGCTCCCATTTTTTTTTCTGCAGCAGGACAACCCCAAACATGCAGCTAGTGTCATTAAGAACTATACTCAGCATATATATGAACAACAGGCTCAGGAAGTGGGGATTTGAACACACAGAGTCCTGATCTCAACAAGAGATGAACAAACCCGGAGTTCAGGCACTTTATGTATGAACTTCACTCATGTGAGCATGCTATGCTCAGGTACGTTCGGTGCTCTGCCCAGTGCGAGCTGCTTGCGGTGTTTGATGGTCTCGCACTGGGGGTAAGAAAAAAGCGTTATCAGATGTAGCGTGCAACCCAAAAAAAAAATAAAATGGAAAAAGCCCACCCACCCTCTCCCGGAAGTGATCTGCTTATGGCTGGCTGCGTGTGGGTGGAGACCCGCACTGCCAATCAGTGATTTTTATTATGGTTCGGGCCAAGTCCGAACCTATGGAGGTATGGTTTGGCTGCATGCGCCGAACCGAACTTCTACAGGTTTGCTCATCTGTAATCTCAGCATCACTAAATGTGAGACAGAACGTTTTGTGCAAGCCTACATACACAGAAGTTCTGACGTTAGTTCTCCAAGATGTTTGGAACAATCTTCCTACCAAGTTCCCTCAAAGACTGTGTGCAGAAAAATTGTTGGTTTGATGTTGTTTTGAAAGCAAAGGGTGGCCACACCAAATATTGATTTGAATTGAATTTCACTTTTTGTCCATTCACTTTACATTTCTTGGCCACTAAAGATAAACTATTGGCACTTCTATTTTTAAACCATTTTTACAGATTTTTTTTTCCAACTTTTGTAGTAGCGACTCCATCTTCAGATATATTTTATTCTGATATACTATTTTTTTCTAATTTAGGACCATCCTGCTAAAAAAAGGAAATTGGAAAAAACGCGTAAGCCATTGACAATCTGTATGATGGAGACCACTCTAAAAATGCTGAAGAACAGGGCTGACTGCTCTGATAACTCAGAAGATATCTCTGTAGTCACAGACTTCTTAAAAAAGACATTAAGTGATCTGAAGGTAGGTGCCAAGACAGCATAAAGAATCCTGTGAGTGTCTATATATATGTATATATATATATATATATATATATATATATATATATATATATATACAGTCATGGCCAAAAGTTTTGAGAATGACACCAAAATTATATTTTCACATGATCTGTTGCCCTCTGGTTTTTGTGTTTTGTCTGATGTTTACATCACATACATAATTATAATTGCAATCATATTATGAGTACCGAAAGGTTATATTGACAGTTAGAATGAGTAAATGCAGCAAGTCAATATTTGCAGTGTTGACCCTTCTTCAGAACCTCTGCAATTCTCCCTGGCATGCTCTCAATCAACTTCTGGATCAAATCCTGACTGATAGCTGTCCATTCTTGCATAAGCAATGCTTGCATTTTGCCAGAATTTGTTGGTTTTTGTTTGTCCACCCGTCTCTTGATGATTGCCCACAAGTTCTCAATGGGATTAAGATCTGGGGAGTTTCCAGGCCATGGACCCAAAATCTCTATGTTTTGTTCCACGAGCCATTTAGTGATCACCTTTGCTTTATGGCAAGGTGCTCCATCATGCTGGAAAAGGCATTGTTGGTCGCCAAACTGCTCTTGAACAGTTGGGAGAAGTTGCTCTTGGAGGACATTCTGGTACCATTCTTTATTCATGGCTGTGTTTTTAGGCAAGACTGTGAGCCGATTCCCTTGGCTGAGAAGCAACCCCACACATGTATCGTTTCAGGATGCTTAACAGTTGGCATGAGACAAGACTGGTGGTAGCGCTCACCTCTTCTTCTCCTAATAAGCTGTTTTCCAGATGTCCCAAACAATCGAAAAGGGGATTCATCTGAGAAAATGACTGTACCCCAGTCCTTAGCAGTCCACTCCCTGTACCTTTTGCAGAATATTAGTCGGTCCCTGATGTTTTTTCTGGAGAGAAGTGGCTTCTTTGCTGCCCTCCTTGAAACCAGGCCTTGCTCAAGCAGTCTCTGCCTCACAGTGCGAGCAGAAGCACTCACACCAGCCTGCTGCCATTGCTGAGCTAGCTTGGCACTGCTGGTAGTCCGATCCCGCAGCTGAAACAGTTTTTTTTTTTTTTAAACCAAATTTTTATTTCTTTTCTTGTAATGGTAAAAAAGGGTACAGAATGAAGAAAATAAGGGTCAACAAATCAAAATATCAAATAACATAGTCTCTACAATTTATCGATCAAATATTTGTCATGGTCATCAAATTTGCTCCTTCCCCTTCTTCGTCAATGTATATTTCCATTATTCAGTCTCCGCTACCCCCCTTCAGCATTCCTTGATAACTTGTTACAAACATTACTTATAAACACTATTCCTCCCACCCCCCACCCCCCCCTTGCGACACAACCCAGAATTTGGCCAACTATACTTTCAGCTCGCACAGGGACCCTGACAGGTCTTCCTTCATGTACCATTCCATAGACACAAATGTGGACATTATTTGTATTGTTTCTTCTCTAGAACATATAACGCTTATGAACTTTCTCCATTTACTGAAAAATTTTGCTGTCATCCTTTCTTTACACCTCTCCACCATCACCTTCTCCAACATGAGCGGTTTTTTCAATTGATTAACATGTTCTTCTTTTGTTGGTATTTCCTTCACCAGCCACTTCTGAAGAATAGCCCTTTTACTTATCATTGCTATATCATGGAAAAGATTCGGTAACTTGTCTCCCCCTTTCTCTCCCTCCTCCCGATGCTGATAGTGAAATAACCAGACCATTGGATCTAACTCTACATTTCTATTCCAGATTTTCCTCACTACCCCTTGGACTTGTTTCCAAAATCTTTCAATCCTTTCGCACTGCCATATCCCATGATATAGATCTGTTTTTTCCGTACCACAATTTGGACAACTCATCATCTTATCTGGATGTCTTGCATTCAGTATATTAAATCCATAGATAGCTCTATGTATGATCCTGAATTGGGTATCTCTTAAGTTCTCATTCACAATCTTCTTTCTCACCACCATTCAACCATTCAAAATCTTCTCCTCCACTTCTTGATCTCCCAACTGCTTTGCCCACCCTTCCAACATTCTTCCTGATATGTTAGGGACTAACACTTCTCTCATATTTCCATAAAGACTTGATATTTTTGTGGCATGGACGTCCCTTAATATGATCGCATCCATCTGATTTGCCTCATATTCGTTATTTATGTTGCATAGTTTCTTCATTATCCCTTGTTTCATCTGTTCAAACTGGAGAGTCTGGAATGGGCGCAAGTCATACTTTGCTCTCAACTCCTCACATGTCATCCATCTCAGTTCTGTATCATGCATCAGGTTTTTTAGAGTTCCAATCCCTTTTTCCCTCCATTCTTTAAAGAGATCATTTTCCCTTCCCTGTGGAAAGTCAGGACAAGCCCAAATATTAAGGAATTTGGAGATGTTCCAGGCTAACCTGAACTTTTTCCTAACCGCCTTCCAAGTCATCACTGTGTCTCTACAAATCAGTGAGTGTTTAATGTTGGGCGGCAAATTTGGAATGGAGGTATGTAGGATTGAACTCAGGTCCCAAGGTTTACAAAATTCTGCCTCTATATCCCAGTCAGAATACCTACTTGTTCGTCTAATCCAATCGACTACAAGTCTTAAGATACAGGCCAAATTGTACCCCCTGATGTTAGGTAGTCTGATCCCTCCATTTTCTGTTGATAACATTAGCTTTTTGGCACTAATCCTCGGCCTATATCCCTTCCACAAAAAACGTGAGAACGCTTTTGTCAATCTGTTCACATCCGAGTGTTTAAGAAGCAATGGGATTGTCTGCATTGGATAGAGAAGCTTGGAAAAGCTCATCATTTTTATTAGATGATTTCTTCCCAGAAGAGTCAACGGCAAATTTGCCCAACCTTGCAGTTCACGTTCAATTTTCTCGATCAAAGGGGAATAATTTAATGAATATATGGTTTTTGTATCCCTCCCAACCTGTACTCCCAAGTATTTAATTGTATTTCTAGCTATTGGAATGTCACATAATGCACCCCTCTCCCCCTCCGCTCTCTTTCCGTCCAAGAAGAGAATTTCACATTTGTTTTTTTAAGTCTAAACCCTGCTAACCTCCCAAACTCCTCAATTTGTTCTATGACTCTACTCAATTGTGTTTTAGGTTTGCTCATGAACAGGATTATATCATCAGCAAATAAGGCTGAGTGCAATGACTTCCTCCCTACCTTGATCCCTTCAAACCACCCCCCCTCATTCAAACGTCTAGCCAGTGGTTCAATAGCCAAGTTAAACAATAGTGGTGACATCGGGCATCCTTGCCTGGTTCCCTTCATCAAAGGAAATGTTTTTGACAGAAATCCCGGGGTACTCACTCTTGCCTGAGGATTTGCATAAAGGACCCTCACAAAATTCCTAAAAGCTCCGTGTAAGCGCAGGTGATCCCTCCTCACATTGTCAAAGGCTTTCTCCGCGTCCAAGGTGATCAAGGCTGGATTCCCCTCCCCCCCTTCTCTCGTCTGCTTTACTACATCAATTGCTAGCATTACTTTCCTAATGTTTGTCACCACTGAACGTCCTTTAACAAAGCCAGCCTGGGGGAGATCTTTAATCTCTGGCAATACTGCCGCTAACCTATTTGCCATCAACTTCGCTAAAATTTTTAGGTCTTGATTAATCAGTGAGATGGGCCTATAACTAGATGGGTCTTCTAAATTCTTTCCTCCTTTAGGAATGAGCTTTATATAGGCTGTATTAAGTGTACCCGATATTCTTTCCCCGTCCATTATCTTATTGAATAACTCGGTCAGTATAGGTGAGATTTGATCCTTCATAATTTTGAAAAAACTGCCGCTAAAGCCATCTGGTCCCGGGGCCTTTGTCGTTTTTAACTCTCCTATAACCTGTAGCACCTCCTCCTCCGTCACCTCTTTATTCAGAGCCTGTAAATTTTCCTCCATGAGCGTAGGCATTTTTGTTCCTTTTAACCACTCATTTCCTTCTCTCCTATCATCTAACCCCTCCTCTTTGTATAAACCTGCATAGAAGTCTCCAAGAATGTCGTTTATCTCTTTGGGATCTGTCGTTTTACTCCCCACAGCGTTTCTCAGTGTCATATGTGTCATCGGTCGTCGTCCCCTTGCCAGATTTGCCAATAACTTCCCTGCCTTGTTCCCGAAACGATTCAATGCTGCCTCTTCTTGTGTCCTGTACATACCTTCTTTCCTTTCTACCCAGTTCTCAAAATTGCCCTTCGCCTCCACCCACTTTGCTTTTGTCACCCTTGATGGTTTTTTTAAGAAGTCAGTATATGCTTCCCTGACTGCTCGGCTAGCCTCCTGAAACTTTACTTGTGCCTGTCGTTTCACCTTTGTCGTATATCCTATCACTTTTCCTCTCAAAACTGCCTTAGCCGTCTCCCAATACAATAGTGTTTCCCCACTGTGCTCCTGATTCGTCAATGTATAATCCACCCACCATTCTCTCAGTATTCTATGGAAGTTCTCGTCCAAAGTCAAGAATGAGGGGAAGCGCCATATATAATCCTGTCCTCTCTGAACTTTGTCAGCTATACTGACTACCACTGGGCTATGATCCGATATTACCATAGTCTCTATAACTATCTCTTCTACCCTCTGCAATAAATTCTCACTTGTCAGCCAAAGGTCAATCCTTGACCAAGAGTCGTGTGGGTGGGAATAGTGTGTAAATTCTCTCTCTTGCGGGTGATATAATCTCCAGCAATCCTGTAGTGTAGTGGTATTTAACAATGCTCTCAGCGACCCTTCCGTGTTCCTCCCCTGCTTCCCCTGACTCCTCCTGTCTTCTTCCTGAGAAACCACTTTATTGAAGTCTCCCCCCACCAATTTACATATATCCCCATCCAGCAAAATCTTACTAGCTATATTTTAAAAAAAAAACCTTTGTTCCGTATTGGGTGCATATATATTATGGATACTAAAAGTACCTTGAGTACCTGAAATCTTTATATGTATGTATCTTCCTTCTTCATCTGAATCTTGTGTTTCCACCTCGTGTGCAAAGTTTTTATTATTATTATTATTATAAGTTTTTTTTTATTCCTACCGTTTGAGGCCGACCCATATACCCTTCCCACCCACATCTTATTCATACGGAAGAACTCATCCTTTTGCAAGTGCGTCTCCTGTAATAAAGCAATATCAACCTTAAGCTTCTTGAGATGACGTAGTATCATATTTCGTTTGTGCGGCGATCTGAGTCCCTTAACATTCCACGTAATGAGCTTAACCATAATCCCCAAAATCAACAGTTCCTTTTTCAGGCCGTGTCGCATGGATTCCCCAACTCTCTTCCCCTCCCCTCCTCTCCCCCAACTGTATATAACCCCTCCCATCCCCAACTTTACAAATACAATTAACGTCTTCCATTTTTTCTGAGATGATTGAGACTCCTTTCAAACCCCTGCTTCAAGTCAAGCTCTCCATGAAGCCACCCCACTAAGTCACCTCTCCCCCTCTATTGGCTATTAACTCCTTGCCCCTAAACAGCCTTTATAAATTTATCAAGCTTCTAAAACCGTCATTAAGAGAAGAAAAAGAGAGAGAGAAGGAAAAAAAAAAAAGCATTAGTAAATGATAAAAGGGAAAAAGTCATAAGCATGAAAAAGAGAGAGAGAAAAAGGGAGCGAAAGAAAAAGAGATAGAGAAGGAGGTAGGCGAGACTTTAGAGAGTTAATGCACATTTGTCACCATACGGCTCCAGTCAGCAGTCTCAAGTTAAGTCCTTGTCTTGCCTGCTTGTTCATGAGCTGCTGCCTCTTCCTCCTCTTTTCCCAGCTGAAGTCGCCATCTGTCGCTTTTCCTTCGGACTGGCTGGTCTGGATCTCGATTGACTCCACTCTGGCTCGTTGTCGGGTCTAACTGCAGATGTTATGTTTGCAGGATCTGCATGTTTCGGATCAGTGAAAGTCCCTTCTTTTCCATTCCTCTCCTGTCGCCGTGTTCTCCCGTCCTGTAGTATCTGTCGCTCCGCCTCTGAAGGATCCCGAAAAGTCTTTGTGACCCCATCTGCTCCTCTTACTCTTAGTATTGCTGGGTATAAAAGCTGAAATTTAATGTTTTTGTGATAGAGGGCAGTGCAGATCTGGCTAAATGCTTTTCTTTTTCGTGTGACTTCTGCCGAATAGTCGCCAAATAATAGAATCTTGTGTCCCTGAATGCATAGTGCCTGTTTCCTATTCCTGAAAGCCCGTAGAATTTCTTCTTTATTTTTGTATTCCAGGTATTTTATAATAACCTGTCTTGCTCTGGACATTTCACCTTGCTTGGGGGTATTATCATTGTTACTATGACCATCTCTTTGCTCCCTTATGGGTCCCACTCTGTGCGCTCTTTCTACACGGCAGCTATGTGGTAAGCCTAAAGCCTGGGGTAATTCTTTTTCACAGATTGAGTCCAAATATTTTGTTGTCACTGTCTCAGGCAGACCCACCAGCCTTAAATTATTCCTCCTAGATCTGTTTTCGAGATCTTCTATTTTATCCTTCATAAGCTGAGCATTAGTGTTTAGCTCCTTAAATCTGCCCTCCAATCTTGTCAGATTCTCTTCAGCATCAGAAACTCTTTGCTCTACCTCTGTCAGTCTCATATCATGGTGCTCCACATCCTCCTGCAGCGCAGCCAGAGCCTCCTTCACTGAGGTTGCTATTGCCTCTCTGATTTCTGCTGTCAGATGATCTGCCACTTCTTTTGCCAGCCTTTTGTAATCCATCTCATATCTTTCCCCTAAGCCCAATGTCTCTGTACCACTCTGCATACTCTGAATTCTTCTGTTATCTTGGCCCCCTGCACATTGCTGCAGCAGCCCTTGTGGTTCCTCTCCCTCCTCCCCCTCCTTCCCCCTCACTGTGGGTGCCATGTTATCTGCACTCACCCCCTCCTCCCTCTGCTCTGCTCTGGGCTTGAATGGTGTTCCTCCACTTCTGAGGAGATATCGATCCATGCACTGACAGCTGGTAATTCAGTGCAGCCTTTATATGTTGGTCTAGGGTGCTGTTTGCTTCTGTTAGTCGCTGTATATTGCAGGGGCTGTATGGAGCTGCTTCTTCTCCCTCCTCACATCTCAGCGCAGGAACAGGAAGTCGAAACAGTTTTAAGATATGGTCCTGGCGTTTGCTGGTCCTTCTTGGGCGCCCTGGAGCCTTTTTGGCAACAATGGAAGCTCTCTCCTTGAAGTTCTTGATGATGCGATAGATTGTTGACTGAGGTGTAATCTTTGTAGCTGCAATACTCTTCCCTGTTAGGCCATTTTTGTGCAGAGCAATGATGGCTGCACGTGTTTCTTTAGAGATAACCATGGTTAAATGAAGAGAAACAATGATACCAAGCACCAGCCTCCTTTTAAAGTGTCCAGTGGTGTCATTCTTAATCATGACTGATTGATCGCCAGCCCTGTCCTCATCAACACCCACACCTGTGTTAATGGAACAATCACTAAAACAATGTTAGCTGCTCCTTTTAAGGCAGGAATGCAATGATGTTGAAATGTGTTTTGGGGGTTAAAGTTCATTTTCTTAGCCAATATTGACTTTGCAAGTAATTGCTGTTAAGCTGATCACTCTTTATGACATTCTGGAGTATATGCAAATTGCCATTAGAAAAACTTAAGCAGAAGACTTTGTAAAAATTAATATTTGTAGCATTCTCAAAACTTTTGGCCATGACTGTAATAAATATATATAAATAAATATATATATAGTTTTAGGATTACAATTTTATTTCGTTGGTTAAGCTTTGCTAGGAAGTGTTCTTGCAAAATCTGATATGATTAATAATATATTCATGATTCCAATGTATTAATAAACTCTGTATTGCAGGTTACAATACTCACAAAAAGTTGGGGATATTTGTCTTTCAGATGAAACTTATGTTAACTGTTAAAATATCACACAATGTGAACTTTTATTAGAGTAGTGCATTTAAGTAGAAGCATGCAATGGTGATTTCATCATCTCACAATTTATTGAAACAAAATCCAGCAACATTGGTGTGTTTACCCCCCACAATGTTAATGTCTTAATAACTTGTCCTATGGCCTTAACCATCAATTCTAGCTTGACAACGACATCTTCTGCTGTTCACAAGTGGCATCCCACTCTTTTTGAAGGGTGGCCCTCAGGTCATTAAGGATCTGGGGTACGGAGTTACAGCCTCTACATGGTGACTCAGCTGATCCCATAGGTTTTCCATGGGATTCAGCTTTGGAGAAACTGCAGGCCGCTCCATTTGAGGTACCGCAGTCTCCAGCAGCCGTTCCCTAATGATGCGATTTTGATCAGCTGGAGCAATGTCCTCCATGAAGATGAAGTTAGGCCTGTGTTTTTCATGCAGAAGCACAATGCCTGGATTAACAATGCTTTTCAAGTTCTTGATGCTTGTCACTGTACCATTCCCAAAGTGTAGGGTAGTTCTGTACTGACTTCACACACCTGCCAAAACTGAAACACCACCACCCCCAAAGGTTTGTTTCATGACAACAGTGGGTGATACATAGCTCTCTCCTTAACGTCTCCAACATTGTTGGTGGCCATCATTTCTGTTCAGCGTGAATCGACTTTCCTACAGTGAACAGCAGTAAGGTCTACTGGTCCCTCGTCCAGCATAGATGCTGCCTTTGCCTGGTGGTGTGGTCAGGTACCCTTGCAGATCATCTAACATACAGACTACACTGATGTAAATGGTTTCAAATGGTGGCCTCTCACCTCCCTTAAATGTCCCTGGAGTTGTGTGGCATTCATCTTCCGGTCCCAAAGTGCATTGTTCACAATGAAGCAATCATCAATATGTTATTTGGCGAAAGGACGTCCACTTCTATATATTTTCTGTGATTCTTCCAGTCTGTCTGTATCTCTGTTGCAATCTGCTGATGACACTCTGTGACACCCTAAGCTCAGTAGCCATTTCTGTCTGAGAACATCCTCTTTGAAGCCTCACAATGTTGAGGTTCTTGGGGAAACACTGTGGAAAGGAAGCGCAATAGGGTCTTACCCCAGAAAAAAGGGGGGGGGGAGTCAAGGAGGGTGGTCTTACTCACCTATAGGGGTTGTGAAAGTCACAACGCCTATAACAGCATTTTAAGAAATCCAAGTCACGGCAGCGGACCCAAAATTGGCAGATAACAGAGAGTAGTAGATAGGGATATCAAACCGCGCCACTGACTCAGCCGATCCAGGAGATTATGGATTGATGTTGCTTTTATTCATTACACAGATCAAGTCAACGCGTTTCAGGAGTCACAGCTCCCTTCATCAGGACAGACTGGCAAGCAAAACAAATCCTTTGCTTGCCAGTCTGTCCTGATGAAGGGAGCTGTGACTCCTGAAACGCGTTGACTTGATCTGTGTAATGAATAAAAGCAACATCAATCCATAATCTCCTGGATCGGCTGAGTCAGTGGCGCGGTTTGATATCCCTATCTACTACTCTCTGTTAAATGTTGAGGTTCTTGTGATCAATTGTTATGTCTTGGTCTCAGTGTCAGAATGTGATCAACATGATGGGGAGGAGTGTTTAAATACCAATTCTAATTGAACCCCAAAATTTATTGAGCAATTCATGGCTCAAACACCTATTGTGAATTTTACCATAAAGCTCCATGGTAGAGAACAAGTTGTGCAAAAAGTACTTAGACATTGAACAGTTGGACATGTGCATCCAAAAGATTAGAGAAGGTCACATAAAGTTCACCTGAAAAGGTTAGAGGTCATTTTAGGATCATCCTGAAATTTCAAATTTATTTGTCCTAACATTTCCTGCACAATGAACATATAAAACTGAAAAAGATTGCAGACTGCTGTTTTTTAATCCGCTGTCCCACCACTCCTCAACCGCCCCCAGAAAAATGGAAAGCGGCTTAATACATTAAGGCTATGTGCGCACTAAGCGTTTTTTGCGGCTTTTTTCCACATTTTCCGGGTGCGTTTTTGGACTAAAAACTGCATGATTTGGTTTCCCCAGCAAAGTCTGACTTTTCATTTTTGTTGTCCGCACACAACTTTTTTTTATTTTTTTTTTAGCTGCGTTTTTCAGCTAAAAAAAAAAATAAAAATGGACATATCAATTCTTTCCTGCGTTTTACCATGCAATGCATTGGAAAAATGCAGTGATCAAAAACGCGGTAAAAAAGCATGCGTTTTTGCCGCGGGTGTGTTTTTGTGCGGTTTTTTTGCGGCCAAAAACACAGCGTTTTTGAGAAGTGCAAAAACGTCCTAGTGCACAAATAGCCTTGTATGTACTTCAAGATGGTGCCTTAAAAAATGGTTGTCCCTCAAAAAAATACATTTTCAGTGACTAAAATGTTAAATGGCAATGGTTCTTACAACACAGTACCATAATTAAAAGAAAAACACCCACTCTTTAGGATTGTTATAGGATTAATCCCAAAAGTGTAAGGAGTGGGAATAAAGTAGGATAGGAGATAATTACTTTTTGGTGTGTGTCTGATCACTGCTATCTGCGCCGAGATCCTGAGAAAAGGACTCATAACAAAACTCTTCAGACTTCAATGGAGCCGAGGTGCGCATGCTCGACCTCCATTCCATGTAGTGTATATGGGACACAAATGCAGACGCTGATATGATGGAAAACCTTTCACTCAATGCTCTGCCTTTTTCACATCTCTTGTTTAGCATGTAAGCTAAGCGACAATCCAAGTGTGTTTTTACATATGAAAATGCAAAATGACAGATGGAAGAACAGATGAGTTTGTGAAATATTATAGCAAGTTTATCCAATTTGCAAAAAGTTAATTGACAGTAAACAGACAAGCGTCCTTAGTCTTTACAAAGAGATGCCAGCAATGCTTAATTAGTATGGAATAACGGGGAGATGGCAGGAAGCGCACTGTGGAAGAATTCCTAGCACCATAATACTGTAATTAATTCAGACAACAGCTACTTAGTCCCTTTATTAAAATATATACATCATTTTAGAATGTGTGAGTGTGTACATAGATAGGCAGACAATAAATAAGGATAGATAAGGCTGCTTTCACACTACGTTTTTTTAACATGCGTCATGAACGTTTTTTTGCTGTAAAAGCGGATCCTGCTTTTACAGCAAAAAAACGCATGCAAACGCATGCGTTATTTTGCAGGATCCTGTCACTTTAAGTTTATGGGCGGGCATTGGAGTCATGTGATCGGGAGTCAGTGGAACTGAACGTGATAGACTGGGAGCCGGCTTCTGACAGCTGCGGAGACTCGTAACCAAGGTAAACATCGGGTAACTTGCTTGGATACCCGATAATTACCTTTGTTACGAGCGTTCGTAGCTGCTAGGAGCCGGGCTCCATGCACACGTAACCAACGTAAATATCGGGTAACTAAGAGAAGCACTTTGCTTGGTTACCCATATTTATCTTGGTTACGAGTGTCCGCAGCTCTCAGGCGGGGGAGGGTGGAGAGAGGGAGGGGGAGAGAGAGACTGATCACACCAGGCTGGTTTCTGGGCATGCTCAGTAGAGCAAGCAGGATCCTGTCTATCAGCATGCCAGCGTTCACCTGCGTTTGCATGCAGTATAATCAGGATCCAGCAATTTGCAGTATTTGGACGCAGCTCAAAAACGCTACAAGTAGCGTTTTTGAAAAATGTTAAAAAACTGCAAGTCGCTGGATCCTCACTATAACGCACGCAAACACATATTGACGCGAGTCCATTGCAAATGCATTGAAATGAAAACGCATTTGCACTGGATCTGTTTTTTGCGTTAAAAAAACGTTCAGGACGCATGTTAAAAAAACGTAGTGTGAAAGCAGCCTAAATGGACGAACACTTCTCCCATCAGTTTAACACTGTCCATTATTGTGCTGGATCATAACCCCTTTGTGCACCCTACAGTACATGTACATCACGGTCAGAGTGCGCGTGTTTGGAGAAAGCTCCAGAGCTGATCCTTCTCCATCCATGGCAGATGTGCTACACTAGCCATAATCGCTTCCGTTTAACTTTTCAAATACCTCTGCTGTCCCTGAAAATGATGCAATAAAATGTGATCATTATGTCATGTGTAACCTAATTGGTATCAGTGAAACTACAGCTTGACATGCAAAAGCCATCCCTCACATAGCTCCATTTATGTAAAAATAGTAAAGTTACAGGATACACAAACCATTTCTTTTTCTACATGTTTCAGAATTTTTTTTCACTAATAAAATATAGTAGTATTTCCGAAAGACAATTCCCTACAGAAGTGATGTCTGTATAATCCCACCTATACACACCGCTTGAACTCTCCTTATGACTTTACTTTCTTATCAATAAACAACCTTTGTTTCACTATTTGTCATCCATGCCAAAAAAAAGTTAACATTTTGAAACACTGTATGTCTGTAATATATATGAAAGGTTTTTTTTAGTTTTATTTGACACAGCTGCTTTCTTACAAATGAGTTATGGTAGAACCACACATGGACATGTCAGTATCGGGTTTGGTTAGGTTAGTAAATGGAAGGGAACTCAAAAAAGCTTAGTATTGGAAACAGTCGATTTTCGATACAGTGATAACATGATGATAGAGCAGGAGTGCACATTTTTTACGGTCCAAGGGCCACATTGTCATACCGAATTAATCATAATGCCCAGAATAAAAATTAAGAGCTATTCATGGCAACTCGAAAGTATTTACCATAAATGTTTGATGGGTGGAATTTCTAATTTAACCCCTTAACGACCGCGGGCCGTAAAATTACGTCCTAGCAGTCATAATGTTAATGCCCGCTGTCTGCCGGCGGCAGCATGCTGCGATCGGCGCACATCTCAGCTGATTTTCACAGCTGAGATGTGTGCCTGCTAGGCACGAGCAGAATCGTTATCTGCTCGTGCCGTTTAACCCCTTAAATGGCGCTGTCAATATGTGACAGCGCCATTATAAGCTCGATCGCGGTAAACTTTTACTTACCGCCTGATACCGGAAGTCACGTGACGTGATCACGTGACTTCCGATAGTTGTCATGGTAGCACAGGGTCATGTGATGACTCCTGTACTACACATGAATTGCTTTCACTTTCGCTGTGCCAGCGGCACAGCAAAAGAGAAAGAGAGCGTATCTGCTGTTTACAGCTGTATAGCTGTGATCAGCAGATAGTGCAGAGCGATCGGAATGCTGATCGCAATAGCCCCCTAGGGGGACTAGTAAAATTAAAAAAAAAAGTTTTAAAAAATTAAAAAAAAAACTAAAAGTTCAAATCACCCCCCCATTCGCCCCATTGAAAATTAAAGGGTTAAAAAAATAAAAAATATACACATATTTGGTATCGCCGCGTTCAGAAACACCCGATCTATCAAAATATAAAATCAATTAATCTGATCAGTATACGGCGTAGCGGCAAAATAATTCCAAACACCAAAACGACGTTTTTTTGTCGCCACAACTTTTACGCAAAATGCTATAAGAGGCGATCAAAACGTATCATCTGCGCAAAAATGGTACCGTTAAAAACGTCAGCTCGAGACGCAAAAAATAAGCCGTCACTGAGCCATAGATCCCGAAAAATGAGAAGGCTACGGGTCACGGAATATGGCGTAAAACGTGCGCCACTTTTTTCGGTCAAACTTCCGATTTTTTTGTTCAACCCCTTATATAAAACTAAACCTATACATGTTTGGTGTCTATGAACTCGCACTGACCTGAGGCATCACACCCACACATCAGTTTTACCATATAGTGAACACAGTGAATAAAATATCGCAAAAACAATAGTGCTATTGCACTTTTTTTGCAATTTTTCTGCATTTGGAATTTTTTTGCCGTTTTCCAGTACACTATATGGTAACACTTTTGGTTTCATTTAAAAGTACAGCTCGTTCCGCAAAAAATGAGCCCTCACATGACCATATTGACTGAGAAATAAAAAAGTTACGTCTCAGAAAAAGAATGGCAAAAAAAACGGAAAGCGAAAAATCGGCCGGTCGAGAAGGGGTTAAAGGACGCTTACCTTTACCAATCGGCACCCCATGGCTATGTACACAGAGTAATTTTGAAGTGGAAAATAAGTGGAAATTCTCCAAATCCTCTTAACAAATTTAAAGCTCCTGGAAACCTTGATGTTTCTGGAAAAAAACTGGGTCTAAGGCCATGTTCACATGCGGCATCTTTATTGTCAGTGCATCTTGAGTGCACCTTAAAATGCACCGTGGCAAAAACGCAATGTGTTTTTACCTCGTTTTTGGCACGTTTTGCCCAATGCATTTTTTAAGTCAGATCTATTGACTGAAGGGCTTAAAAACACAAAAAGAATTCACATGCTGCATCTTGAAAAACGCAGCCAAGATGCAGCCAACAAAAGATGCCCAGTGTTGACAGCAAAATATAAATCTCATAGACTTTGCTGGAAGAAGGAAATGCATGCATTTAGGTGCATCTTTGTAACCTCAAAAACGTAGCAAAAGATGCCCTGTGTGAACGTAGCCTAAAAGTATGTGATAAATCTGATAGTTTATCAAGTAGGGGTGGTGTATAGAGAAAAGGGGACCTAGAACTGAACCCTTAGCAACCCTAGCAGTAAAGGTAAAACAAAAAAAAGCCAGCAAAAGATACAAAAAAGAAATAGATGTAGAAAGTGAGCCGAGAGAGCAGTATCCTTGAGGTCGATGGAGATGGAGAATAGTGAGGAGGAGCTGGTGATTCATGGTGTCAGATGCTACAGAGAGATCCCAGAGAATCAGAAGGGAGTACTGACCATCAGATTTAGGTGTTTATAAATTGTTAGAGACTTAAGTAAGGGAAGGGAAGTTTCTGTAAAATCTAAAAAGCATAAACCGGACTATAAGGCTATGTGTCCACGGTAGAATGTACCTGCGGATTTTTCTGCATGAAAATCCGCGACTTTCGCGGCAAATCCGCACCTTATTTTTGCTGCGGATTTACCGCGGATTACCGCGAATTTGCCGCGGATTTTGATGCAGATTTTTTTTCTTTCCCCATTCTATACCCAAAATCCGCACCAAAATCCGCAACAATAATTGACATGCTGCAGATTTTTCCGGATCAAAATCCGCGGCAAATCCGCAGCATGGACACAGCATTTCCAAAATGCCATTGAAATGGCTTGGAAGTGCCGCTGCTGCAGATTTTCGGAAAATCCGCGGCAAATCCGCGGCAAAATCCACGGTAAATCCGCAGCGTGGGCACATAGCCTTAAGCATCATGAAAAGAGTTATCGGAAAGATATCTGACTGAGTTCAAGGAATTCAGAAATGAAGAAAAGGTTTGAGGCAGGTCTGTAGTTAGCACAGCAGGTATGGTCAATGCTGGGTTGTTTTTTTTTTTTTTTTTTGTGGGTTTTTTTTTTGTTTTTTTTTTTAATTGAGTTATGTTGACATGTTTAAATGATACCAGAATAAAGACAGAGATTAAATATTTTAGTTAGCTGGGGAGAGAGAGATTAGAGACGATATGAAGGAATAAGGTCAGTGGCGCAGGTAGTAGGGCAAGAAGAAGAGAAGAGCCTGGTAACTTCTACTTTGACTGCTTCAAAGGTGGAAAATGAACTTGAAAAGTGCAGGGGGAATGGGATCTGTGCTATTGGGGGTTTGTGAAAAAGTTTCCTACTGGATATTTTACATTTTATCGTTTACATATTTGCCCAGACTATACGTGCAGTTAGATTAGGGGTAAGGATCTGCATTTGAGGACTAAAGGCCCCGTCACACTAAGCAACATCGCTAGCAACATCGCTGCTAACGAACAACTTTTGTGACGTTGCTAGCGATGTTGCTGTGTGTGACATCCAGCAACAACCTGGCCCCTGCTGTGAGGTCGTTGGTTGTTGCTGAATGTCTTGGGCCATTTTTTAGTTGTTGCTGTCCTGCTGTGAAGCACAGATCGCTGTGTGTGACAGCGAGACAGCAACAACTAAATGTGCAGGGAGCAGGAGCCGGCTTCTGCGGAGGCTGGTAACCAATGTAAACATCGGGTAACCAAGAAGCCCTGTCCTTGGATACCCGATATTTACCTTCGATACCAGCCTCCGCCGCTCTCACTGCCTGTGCTGCTGGCTCCTGCTCTGTGCACATGTAGCTAGCTGCAGGACACATCGGGTTAATTAACCTGATGTGTGCTGTAAGTAGGAGAGCAGGGAGCCAGCGCTAAGCATTGTGCGCTGCTCCCTGCTCTGTGCACATGTAGCTGCAGCACACATCAGGTAATTAACCCCATGTGTGCTGTAAGTAGGAGAGCAGGGAGCCAGCGCTCAGTGTGCGCTGCTCCCTTGCTCTCTGCACGTGTAGCTCCGTGCGGTGGTAACCAAGGTAAATATCGGGTTGGTTACCCGATATTTACCTTAGTTACCAAGCGCAGCATCTTCCACGCTGCGCTGGGGGATGGTCACTGGTTGCTGGTGAGCTCACCAGCAACTCATGTAGCCACGCTCCAGCGATCCCTGCCAGGTCAGGTTGCTGGTGGGATCGCTGGAGCGTCGCAGTGTGACAGCTCACCAGCAACCTCCTAGCAACTTACCAGCGATCCCTATCGTTGTTGGGATCGCTGGTAAGTTGCTTAGTGTGACGGTACCTTAAGGAGGGAGTGAAAAGCCTTTTTCGATTATTGGATTAGTGAGGTGGTGAGGGTGGTGAAGTAGGTTGTTTGGCAAGATAAAGGACAGAATTAAATATTTTGAGCATAAATTTAGAGGGGATGAAATCTTCTGCCAAATGTGATTTTTCTCCACAGACATTCAGGCACAACCAGTTCACCGCTGGAGAAATTGCGTTTCCATCGTATGCCGGGATTGCTTGATAGCATAAGAAATTGAGGGTAACCTGTGCTGCTGGTACTTTATTCAATGAAAGAATCTAGTCCAATAGAGGGTATGAGTGCGGTTTATTTCTCGACTCATATTAAAGTATTCTTATTTCTTCATTAAAACCACACAAATGTGTGTCCACTCAGTTTACACTCCAAAAAGACTCTTGTGTATATAGCCACAGATGGCTGATTGGTAAAGGTCACTTTGAATTTGCATTATCAGTGATATCTCTAGTAATCCTGACGAAGTAAGAATACTTTGAACTGCATCGAGAAATAAAGCACACTAATCTCTCTACTGAATTGGATTCCTTTATTGACTAAAATACCAGCAGTTCAGGTTACACACAATTCCTATATTATCAACATTACATTGGATTCACCAGTTTATGGCGCTGCACCAACTGGGTTTCTTGCCTCCAAATATCCACGTAGTCTTGTGTCTTAAGGCCACGTCTCACTAAGCAACATCGCTAGCGACATCGCTGCTGAGTCACGGTTTTGGTGATGCAACAGCAATCTTATTAGCGATGTCGCTGTGTGTAACATCCAGCAACGACCTGGCCCCTGCTATGAGGTCACCGTTCGTTGCTGAATGTCCTGAATCATTTTCTTCAAAGGTGATGTCCTGCTGGGCAGGACACATCGCTATGTTTGACACTGTGTGACAGGGTCCCAATGACAGCAGAGATCATTATACAGGTCGCTACTGCGACCTGTATTGTTACTGAGTCATTGGTAAGGTCTGACTGTGTGACATCTCACCAGTGACCTCCCAGCGACTTACCAGCGATCCTTATCAGGTCGCATCGTTTTCGGGATCGCTGGTAAGTCGCTAAATGTGACGGGGGCTTTACACAAATGCATCAGATGAGTGGTGCTACCTTGAGCTTAATGCTGTTATCTGGATAATACGCTATTGCTCTTTTTTTTTGTTCCCAAAACCTTTGTGTAGGGTTGCTGTCTTGTGTCGGTGTTTTCTTTCTAAGTATTACTGCTACACCCAGGGAACTGTGTTTCTTATTTTAATATTTCACAGCAAAGTTGGGACAGCACAGTGAGGAGATATGGGACAATAACTATATATTCTTCATTAGTTACAGGGTATTGATTAGGATTTCTGTGTGTGCAATATGTAGTGGTGTACTGAGTGGGGTACAGATCTTAATGTAAAAGGAAAGAAAGATTGTGGTCAAAGAGAGGGAGAGTTAGGCCTAAGCCACACGGCATGAAAATTGGTGCGAGTGGAGTGTGATAAAAAATCGCATTCCACTCGGATCAATATTAACCTGTGTGTCAGCACCCATGAGCGATTATTTTTTCAGCCCTAATCGGACCGAGAAAACAATCGCAGCATGCTGCGACTGTAGTGTGATACTTGTTTCTCTCTCACCCATTCAAGTCTATAGGGCGAGAGAAAAATCGCACTCCACTCACAGTACACAGGTGTACCGTGAGTGCAGGGCGAGAATGGCAATAGCCAGCTACAGAGGCGATAGGGACATAATTCCCTCCCTCCCCTCCGCAGCGCTGGCCTGCCCCTCCTGAGTGCCAGCCAACCCCCCCCCCCCCCGAGTGCCAGCCCACCCCCCCCCCTCTCGCAGCTGAGGTCCGCTTGCACGATCGGATGCTCACATGACACTCAGCTCTGCTATATGGTCCCAGCCTTAGTAAAGTCATATACTGGACAAAGTCGGAAATAGACCAGGTCAAAAGTATTACCGTGTTCATGCTTAAGCGATTTAGTAAATTATGAACTTCCTAAAGAGGAAGTTAAGAGATTAGATAATCAATGGGAATGTTAAAGTTTTCCATAATGAAAGTGAGAATGTCAGAGAATAGAAGGTGTGGAAGCCAGGTTGGAAAGTGATTCACCAACTGGGGGTTGGTGCAGAGGGAGATACACAACCGCCCCTCGCAGGGTGAAGGGGTGGAATAGTCTTATGGTGTGGATCTCAAAAGGGGGGGAATACAAGTGAGATTACTGGAGTGATAACCTGCAAAGCATATTTTAATGAATTAATAAGACCAACATTTACATGTATGTTCTAAGGTATGTGGAAAATATTGCCCACTGTACTAGGGAACACAGCGGAGGTGGTGACTGATTATGTATCCAAGTTTCAGTGAAAGCCAGAAGATTTGAAAATTTGAATAGATGTTGGGAATGTACAAGAGTTTACTACATTATGACATGCATTGAATTTTAATAAGATTAGCAAGGTTGCTTTGTATGCCAGAAAAGGGGTTGCATTTAGCATTACAAGGTGGGCCTCTCACACACAACGACTTACCAGCGATCCCGACAACGATACGA